>NC_056733.1:703879581-703883403 GCF_019279795.1 Protopterus annectens | reverse complement strand
CTGTTCATGAGGGACCCCATCTGGGCCATCTGTGACTGGAACTTTTTTTAAATGTCAAAAATGAAACAGTGGTATGACAGACACTGTCTGGGGTTCCCAGTGACAAGCCAATAATGGGCAACTGTTCATAGCTGCGGTCACACATCTACTACACATTGTACAGATGGCATGCAGTTTATATGCATGTGTTGTGCTCCCTCTGCAAATGTATACCATCTGTTGTGTTGGATTGATGGTGATATTTATGCATACTGTAGTAGGTAATCCTGTATGCTGTTGTCTATCACTAAGCCATATGTGGGTTTAAACTGCAGCACCATAGCCTGAATGGTTTGGGAGGTCCTGGCAGAACCTCCTGTCCTACTTCAGCTGACCATGGCACCGGGCAGCAGCACATCGGGGGCCCAGCCTTGACATCAACCTCTGTTGGCTCTGCACCACCTTCTGGTGGTACCACCACTGAGGATGGGGCATGTCCCCCCTGGGGGCAGAACCAGACAGGGACATGTCTGCTGTCTTGCGGTCCCGAACGTGTTGGTTTGGGGGCTCACTAAGGGGTTCCAAAGCCAGATACACAAGCTCAAGGGCAGAGTGTCACATTTACAGGGTGATGCTACCCCTCCTGAACAGCCCCCCAGCACTTCCTCCTCTGCAGCTGTTTAGGTGCAGTGGCAGCTGCCCATGGCTGGGGACCTCCGTTCCACTGTTCCCATGGGCTTGTGAATGCCGAACACCCATCCCCATCTGAGATGTATCCCCCCACGTGTCATATACCAACCTGCATGCTGTCTTGTCTGTGATCCTACCCTACCTATCCTCCACAGCCATACCTACTCTCCTTCCCCCACATCCGACCCTTACCCTACTGAAACATAAAGCCAATCGGCTCCTAGGACAACATCTGCCCTATACATAGCTGTCCATTTCACACACGTGCCCACTGGGCACATGTAATCCTTGTAATATGCATCACAACATACTCCTGTTATCCTCACTCCTGTCCCTCAGGTGCATGATCCTGGTATGCACATCACTCCTAAATGGTCCAGGTACACGTGATGAGGATGACCCCATTGTACACACAACACTACCGGTCCCTCTATGGTTACCCCATTTACCTTTATCATGATGAAGATGTTGCAGACAGCACCTTGCATGAGTACTGTTCACACATAATGATTGGACAGGTATGGTTGTGTTAATGTACATTACATGCACAGAGTGATGTATACGGCCAATGTACAACTGTTTGCATGTATGAATGACACATGTCTGTCTGAGGAAGTCTTGAGATTACATAGAACAACCCCACTACATAATACAGGTGTCGCTGGTGTTTCCCATTTCATTTGTTTGTAATGCTTTGTTGCCACATGGTATGTTCCTGATATATCTCTATATATGTATGTACCTATATGCTGGACATAACCACTCACATATACATCTACATGATGGGATACGTTCCTATACTGTTGAATGACTGCGCTGTATGATATGTTTGTGGTACTGTCTGTTGTCAGTATATCTGCCATGGTGTATTGGTAAATCACATTAGCTGTGTGTGCAGGGTTGTGGTTCTGAGCCTTGCAGAGGACATTTATTTAGTCGCAGGGCAGAACAAGGCCATTGGATATGGAGGGAGTAAGGCACATTAAAGCAGTTGTGAGTGGGTGTGCATGGGTTTGCACGGTGTTTAGCAATGCTAACCTCTGGTTACAGCTTCTTACATGCAGTTAGCCTCTACATTGCTTTACCAGTGCAATACTCGCATACTGGTAGCCAAACAGGCTTACACCTGCTCTCTCCCGCACTTGCAAATGCACCAACATTGGTGCTTGCATCTGACACTCACATCCCTGGGTGGAAGCGAGGACCACAATATTTCCTTGTGATGCATATTACATCGGATTACATGCCTACAGTATCGGGAATGACTGCCCATTAGGTGACGGCATGCCATTCGACTGTATGGAATCGGCGGCCTGTCCAGTGATTTATTCATATTATTTGTGTGCTCCTCTTACAATCTGCTCCCATCTGGCTGATACATGGGAACCGAGACTCTTCAATACAGACAAGTAATTGGGTTTTGGGACTCACATCCATTGGCCCAGTCATGCTACCACATACTTATTATAGGGATGCCACCTTTTCAATTGCCCAAGGTGGGACTTTTATGTAGAAATGTCAGATTTTGCATGGAAAAACATACCCACAGCCAGTACAAATGAAAGAACTTCACTGTTTTTCCTAAATAAAAGTTTCTTATAACATTTAGGTGTTTCAGATACAAAATAATTGTTTTATGTAACTACTACAGACAATATAGGAAATCTTTGTCCTAAAATCTCAGGACATTTGCCATATTTTCAATAATTTTGCAGGACACAACTGCCTAAAGGGGACTGTCCCTCGCAAAGGTGGATAGGTGCTAACCCTAACCTATTATTCTATCATTGTTCTAAGGTAGTCAGCGGAATATGCGCATTCTGTCACTATCAGACCTCTCATACGAATGGGGAAGAATGAGCACTGAATTAGGGACACTGCATAACAACATCAGGGACACATTTAGAAGTCTGGTGCTATTAACCTGACACATTGACAGACCCAGAGCATATGTATTCATACACACTGTCTGAGGTACATGCTGTTTATGACTCTTACATGTTGTCATTATTCATTACGTGTATTCCAATGCCTTTCCTCCTAATATCACTAGTTCTAGGAGGGTTTAGGTGGGACAGAGTTAGATTCTGAGTCGTAATCACGGACGTCCCTGGTAATCGGGGACAGTTCAATGGTATGGTCCCTATGTGTTCCCCCAATGGTTTACGGACTATCCAGTGGATGTGCTGTTAGGGTTTGGGAGGTATGGGCGTCTGCTATGCCCACACTGGAATATTACTTACATCTATGGGGCAGTCCTAATACAGCTCTGCCAGCCAACACCTGCATGCCTAAGCCCATAATCGCATACCCATAGTTCCCCTACCTGCCACTCCTCTACAGCACTCATCCTTACTGTGGGCGCAGGTGGGGTATAAACACACCACTACACACTGCCCACTCTCACCGTGTCGGGACACATGTCATACTTTGTGCCAACCCATGTGGTATCAGGCTTGCGCAACCTACTGGTCCATGTACATCTACAGCCTGGTCAGAGAAATCATTACAGGACCTGGCTCCGGTCATTAATTGTTAGTGTCCCACAAGGGACAACGATGTCTATGTTTCAAGTGTAGACCTTGTAGTTCTCTCCCACTGATAGTTTCCTGCCGGTGGTCAGGGAAGCAGCGGTGTATTTACCTTTATTGTGTGTCTGTATGTCTCTCCGGCCTAGCTGGGGTGGGAGTGGGGGGTGATGATACGTATTACATGTTTGCTTACTGAACCTCCCACCAACATATGCCCGGCCTGTGAACATATGTTACCCATAACTGCAGTATCAAATCCTAGCTATATACATGTGTATATTTACTGTAACATATATATGTGTATATATATATATATATATATATATATATATATATATATATATATATATATAGTTACATTAATATATACAGATATATCTGCATATGTATGCATACATGTATATTCATATATTGCTGTCTATATATGTATATTTGTGTGTGTGTGTGTGTGTGTGTGTGTGTGTGTATATATATATATATATATATATATATATATATATATATATATGTATATATATATATGTATATAATCTAATGACATATGGGTCTACGGTTGACTGCATATGTATATATTCATATATGGGCATGTATCTGTATTCATTCTCTGTATGTATACATTCAT
>NC_056733.1:703847081-703874581 GCF_019279795.1 Protopterus annectens | reverse complement strand
CAAATACCTATCTTTCATGACATTGTAGGTAGACCCGGATAATACCCATTTATCATTGGGCCATCCTGACAGGGGCAACCTGGACCATGAATGGGCAGATATTGAGCGAATGCTCTGACCATTGGTAGGGTTGCCACCTTTTCAAATGGCCAAAGTGGGACATCTTTGGGACACACATATTTTACAGGCCGACACATGCCCACGGTCAGTACAAAGGAGAGTACTTTAATTTTATGCCTAAGTGACAGCTTATTCTTTTAGCGATTTAGTTGCTTATTCTGTTTCTTGTAACATTTAGGCATTTTAGATACAGAATTACCTATTTTATGGAACTATTACATAAAATATGGGACATAATTATGTCCTACAATCGCAGGACATTTAACATTTTAATAAATTTGGTAAGGACACAACTGCCCAGAGAGGGACTGTACCTCACAAAGTGGGACAGATGGTAACCCTAACCATTGGGCTTGGCTTAGCAAAGGGCAGTGGTGTGCGTTTCGCTTCCACTTGGTATAACAATCA
Organism: Protopterus annectens; assembly: GCF_019279795.1. Taxonomy (NCBI): domain Eukaryota; kingdom Metazoa; phylum Chordata; order Ceratodontiformes; family Protopteridae; genus Protopterus; species Protopterus annectens. Next base: position 703,874,053 of record NC_056733.1, on the reverse strand, counting down.
ACACTACAATGGAATACGGGCATGGGGTTTTAAATGTTATTTGTTCAAGGGATGGGGACTCAATATTCAGCTACATGCCTTTGTGTTTACTTTTTATTTTGGTGTTCACAAAACTGCCTTGTATGCTTTGCATACATTTCAGTATCCACGGACACTGACAGGAGTGATTATTATTAGAGGCAGGCTGTAATAGTCACCATTTTAGGTTGTGCATCTGCAGCCGACATGTTCACGACTCTGTGCAATGCTTAGACACCCCCTCTGCACTCACGCACATTTCCTATGCACGTGGACATTGCGGCAGTGTGCCTTCATTAATATGCATGTGGTGCTGCTGCGCCATCTCTACACCGCATGGTCGGCGCAAGGCTAACGCCATCCTTGTGCCGAGCTTCATGAATTCCAGAGATGGTCATTTTCCTTTTTTTTTGTACATTTTATGCAATTCGGATGTCGTTTCAAACATTTTCATAATCATTTCAAATATTTTATCAATATGTTGCAGTTTTGGACATTTAATTTAATAAGAAATTCATTTTTAGTGTTCTGAGTGCTTTGTTTTATATTTGTACTGAAAGAAATCATTTAAGTGAGGTTTAGTTCCTGGAATTTTTTTCTGAGCTATTTTGCGAGTCATTTCAGCAGTAGGGATGATCCACTCCTATATATTCCTCCACTTCTAACCAGTTGCCTCATGGCTGTAACTCTGGATTCCATTCTGACAGCATGTCCCTCGTCTTATGTGCATTAAGAAGGCAATAAGGCTTGGGTGTTCATTTAAGTAGTTTGTTGTAAACAAACACATCAGGATGGATGGCAGGAACATTGAACTTAAACAAACTATTTAACTAATTGACTGATTACATACTTGCATGCTCTCACGATGGCTGCTAACTCAAAATGGCAGTCTTGCTTGCATGTGCTCAGTACTTATATGAATGTGACCACCGACTGGAATGTTTCTTAAAGGTATATCACACACACTGTGGAGGGCTGCACCTCCATACCCTCGTAACTAAATATACCAACTCTGGGATCACACTACAGTTAGGAAAAGGGCAAATTTCACCATGTTGGCCAAGTGTCTCATTTCCCAGTTAAAAATGTTGGTAGTGTGTACTAATCCAGAGGCATATAATGCACATTTTGCTATGTTAGTGGCACCCTGGGGTGACCTGAACCAGAAGGGTCCTAGAACAGAAAAGCTCATGATGGCCTCCATTCCATAACAGGCAGTATGGGCTGCACCACCCAGGCACCAAAAAGCAGGATGGGACAAGTAAACAAACTTCAACCTGCAGCTCCAATGGTAAGGCTTTTTCTGTGCCCTAATTCCTCCAAGCTTGCTGACATCATGCAGTAAAGTTGTCAGGCAGTGATTAGTGGCCTGAGAACATGCTTACCTCGTGCTTTTAGAGCATCTCACCACCTCAAAATTCTCTACATGTGCAGCCTGTTGATATTCCTTGTTTGAGCACCAGCCTCTATCAGGGCTTAATAATAGCTCCATTGCACTTCCTCCCCCACTGAGACTTGGGTCGTCTGTGTCATAGGCTTTATCCCTCTATGCCACCAGCACACTCTTGCCCTTCATTTTTTAATATTGCTCAACATTTTTCCTTGTTGTGCAAGTCCAGTCTCAATGTTTACCATTAAAAGAGAGTGTGTTCTGTAAGAACTTGAAACCTTCTTTGTTAACCTCTTCTTAACTTCTCTCAGTCATTCAGTCATGCCCAACTTAAGTTATCATCCAGTCTCCACTTAAAAAAGGGAAAATGGTGATCCCTCCAAGCCATATAACAAGGAAAATCAAAATGAAAAGCAATTGTGAGCAGACACTACATAGCCAGATATACTATCTTATATCTTGCTAAATCGTCTGCTATTGTGTTCATGACTGTGTCAAATTTCTTGTCTCTTCTGATGTCCCAGGAAAAGAATCTGCAATATATATTTTGAAGGCTGGTCCACAAATTTATTAGCAAAGATTTATTTAGCACAGAAAATTCTCTATTAGAAATATAGTAGTATACATCTGCGTTCTGGAACATAGTTAGTGGCAAAAGCAAGGCTTATAGTTTAATAATGAGGGATACTTCTGTGTCTCTGATACGTATATAGAGAGAGTCACACTAATGTCAAGCAGACATATGAAAATGAAGACAGAAAAAAATGGCACGATGGCATTAAAAAATAAAAATACATCTCAGTTGGCTAAAGAAGTCTTCGTAGATGAGGAGTCTGGCTAAGAAATACAAGTAGTTATAAAGACCACAGCACTACATGAATTAAACGTTCTCCCTATCATCTGCAAAGTGGTAATAAGGCATATAGCATTCCGTGTGTACAGTCACTCCTGTAGTTTAGGGGTATGTTTTAGACATGAAAAATTGTCAGTCTCTATGTATAATTACTAATGTAGCAACACTTGTGACATATGTGCTGTTGTTGGGTTGTCTTTCGGCTTTTCTCGGTTAGGGGTCACCACAGCAGAACTGCTAATGATTGGCAGTAGATTTTCACAGTGCTGAGTTGCCAGCTCGACGCCCAACCTTCTGTTACTACACAGAATTAGCTGCTTGGGGCATGAGCAGTGACTTCTTTACAGAGTCAAAAATGGTTGTTTTAGTCATGTGATTGCTACATAGCACACAATTACTCATGTTAAGTGACTGCACAAATTAAAAAATAAAAATGAAATCAACATTTTGATGATATACTAGGGAAGTGTTGCATGAGCAGGAGTTATGATTTAGATTAACCCCTTCATGACTTGACAGTTTGATCCCTCAGGCTTCACTGTCAGCACTGACCAAGGTTCATAGGTATATACTAGACTAATGACTACAATGGCCCTTACAAAATAGCCAAGCTTCATAAGGAAAGTAGTTTTTTATCTGATCTTACGTCTATTTTATTTCGCTGGTGGTTTGCTCTACGAACTGAAGTGGCTTTTGGATTTCAAGTTTGAATAGTGTCTCAGATACCTGTAGGAGCTGCCAGGTTAGGATGGAAATGAGAGGTATGTGCCTGCCCACACATCTTGGGGGGGGGGGCTCTGGCTTACCATCTTGGTGACACCAAATAGGAAAACAAAATGTCTATCCCATGAAGCTCAACTCTAGCGAGCCTTTGCTGTTATGTGCAAGACATACCATCAGCTGAGGGTTCCCTTCAGAGAACTGCTATAGTGGAGCATGAAAGGGGGGTCACTGTGTTTGGGAACAGGATAGGCTTCCCCACAGGACCAACAAAGCTGGTCCACCCCATGCCACCTGTCTCACTGTGAACATATGAGCTCACTGGAATCCCTGGGCAGGACCAAATGGGCTTGAGAGCTCTCTCCTGTCCAGGAATAAACAGCTTCTATGACTGTAAAACAAATACGCCAATTGGATTCAGCTAGAAGAAACATCAGACTTGGCCCTGTAGGGATGGAGGGAAGAAAAGTAAGCATTTTGTTACAGTCTGTGTGTCATATAGTAAACAGAAGACTTACATTTTGGCAAAGTATCAGTCTTTGTCTGATCACCCTTTGAAGTAGGTAATTCCTGAGAAACTCCATGTCATATCATAACTCCATGATTCATTTTGATTATTTAGCGATATCAAGACTGACAGGAGGATATGGTGCATTGTAGTAGCTGCTATCTCACTTTGTAAGGCACTGATCTTACCACTAACGACAGATGGCTTACTCTGGTCGATCACTTTACTTGCCATTTATTAGAGCTGGCCAATTCCATGTTCCATCTTTGCTGTCCTCTTAAATGTTCTATTGAATAGACTTGCTAACATTTAAAAACATGGTCCACACCAAACGTCAAAGGCCTTCAAAATTTATAAGTGCCATAAAGTAATTAATTATTGTCATAGGCTACAGCATATGTCAGTGAGTCAGGGTATGTCAGCTTGCAAAGGATCCACAACATGGTCCACAATGCACAAATATATGAATCATGGGATACATCAAGAAGTGGTGGAAAAAATGTTACTGATGTACCTCAGAATTAGTAGGTTAGTACCTGATGTCCCAGACAGTAATGTGCTACTTAGAATCACCATTAAATATTCTGACATTGCACAGAACATTAACATAATACAGGGATGCAAAGAGCAATCTGCTGTAGACCACAGTGCAAACAAACACTGCTGCAACAACCTCCAGCCCGACCCCAAAACAAAGATAACAAAGATCACCCACCAATGGAAGACAATCCCTGACCAGATGCAGTCATTATAATAATGAAGCTTACTTTGAAAGGATGGGTGGGGGGGGCTGAAATGCTTATCAGTGAAATCTAGATGTGTCAGCAGAGTAGTAGCAGACAGGCAAACAAAAGCTACAGCATCCTCCTTGCCATATTAGTTGTGATAGGACATATGCCACTACACATAGAGATAATGGACAGTGCACAATAATATGATATTAGTCATAACATTGTGCAGCAGTACGGTATGTATGCCACTACACATAGAGATAATGCACTACAATATATTAGTCATAACATTGTGCAGCAGTATGGTAAGTATGCCACTACACATAGAGATAATGCACAATGCACTACAATATGATATTAGTCAGAACATTGTACAGCAGTACGCTATGTATGCCACAACCCATAGAGATAATGCACAATGCACTACAATATGATATTAGTTAGAACATTGTACAACAGTACAGCATGTATGTCACTACAGATAGAGATAATGCACAATGCACTACAGTATGATTTTAATCAGAAAATTGTGCAGCAGTACGGTTTGTATAGCACTACACATCATGGAGATAATGCACTAAAATATGATAGTCAGAACATTGTACAGCAGTACGTTATGTATGCCACGTCACATAGAGACAATGCACAATGCACTACAATATATTAGTCAAAACATTGTGCAGCAGTATGGTATGTGTGCCACTGCACATACTGATAATCCACAATGCACTACAATATGATATTAGTCAGAACACTGTGCAGCAGTATGGCATGATTCCCACTACACATAGACATAATGCACAATGCACTACAATATGATATTAGAACACTGTACAGCTGTACGTTATGTATGTCACTACACATAGAGATAACGTACAATGCACTACAATATGATATTAGTCAGAACATTGTGTGGCAGTACGGTGTGTATGCCACTACACATAGCGATAATGCACAATGCACTACAATATGATATTAGTCAGAACATTGTACAGCAGTATGCTATGTATGCCACTACACATAGAGATAATGCACACTGCACTACAATATATTAGTCAAAACATTGTGCAGCAGTACAATATGTATGCCACTACACACAGAGATAATGCACAATGCACTACAATATGATATTAGTCAGAACATTGTACAGCAGTATGATATTTATGCCACTACACATAGAGATAATGCACAATGCTCTACAATATCATATTAGTCAGAACATTGTACAGCAGTACGGTATTTATGCAACTACATATAGACATAATGCACAATGCAATACAATATGATATTAGTCAGAACACTGTGTAGCAGTGTGGTATTTATGCCAATACACATAGAGATAATGCACAATGCAGTACAATATGGTATTAGTCAGAACACTGTGCAGCAGTACAGTATGTATGCCACTACACATACAGATAATGCACAACGTACTACAATATGATGTTAGTCAGAACATTGTACAGCAGTACCCTATGTATGCCACTACACATAGAGATAATGTACAATGCACTGCAATATGATATTAGTCAGAACATTGTACAGCAGTAGAGTAAATATGTCACTACACACAGACCTAATGCACAATGCACTGCAATATGATAATATTCAGGACATTGTACAGCAGTACAGTAAGCATGCCACTACACACAGAGATAATGCACTACAATATATTAGTCAAAACATTGTAGAGCAGTACGGTAGGTATGCCACTACACATAGACATAATGTACAACGCACTACAATATGATTTTAAACAGAACATTGTACAGCAGTGTGGTATGTATAGCACTACACATCATAGAGATAATGCACAATGCACTAAAATATATTAGTCAGAACATTGTACAGCAGTACAATATCTATGCCACAACACATAGAGATAATGCACAATGCACTGCAATATATTAGTCAGAACATTGAGCAGCAGTGTGGTATTTATGCCACTACACATAGAGATAATGCACAATGCACTACAATATGGTATTAGTCAGAACATTGTGCAGCAGTATGGTAAGTATTCCACTACACATGAACATAATGCACAATGTAGTACAATATATTAGTCAGAACATTGTACAGCAGTACAGTATGTATGCCACTACACATAGAGATAATGCACAATGCACTACAATATATTAGTCAGAACATTGTACAGCAGTGCGATAAATATATCACTACACACAGACATAATGCAAAATGCACTACAATATGATATTAGTCAGAAAATTGTACAGCAATACGGTAAGAATGCCACTAAATATAGAGATAATGCACAATGCACTACAACATATTAGAACATTGTGCAGTAATACTGTATGTATGCCACTACACATAGAGATAATGCACAGTGCAGTACAGTATCATTTTAATCAGAAAATTGGGCAGCAGTACTGTTTGTATAGTACTACACATCATGGAGATAATGCACAATGCACTAAAATATATTAGTCATAACATTGTACATCAGTACGCTATGTATGCCACAACACATAGAGATAATGCACAATGCACTACAATATGATATTAGTCACAACATTGTACAGCAGTATGGTATTTATGCCACTAAACATAGATATAATGCACAGTGCAGTATAATATGATATTAGTCAGAACATTGTGCAGCAGTGGCATTTTTTGCCAATACACATAGAGATAATGCACAATGCATAACAATATGGTATTAGTCAGAACATTGTACAGCAGTATGGTATTTACACATACAGATAATGCACAATGCACTAAAATATTATATTAGAATATTGTGCAGCAGTATGGTATGTATGCCGCTGCACACACAGATAATGCAGAATGCACTACAATATGATATTAGTCAGAACATTGTGCAGCAGTATGATATGTATGCCATTACACATAGAGATAATTCACAATGCACTACAATATGATATTAGTCAGAACATTACGCAGCAGTACGGTAAGTATGCCACAACACATAGACATAATGCACAACACAGTGCAATATGATATTAGTCAGAATATTGTGCAGCAGTACTGTATGTATGCCATTACACATACAGATAATCTACAATGCACTACAATATGATATTAGTCAGAACATTGTGCAGCAGTACAGTATGTATAGCACTACACATCATAGAGATAATGCACAATGCACTACAATATGACATTAGTCAGAACATTGTGCAGCAGTATGGCATGTATGCCACTACACATAGAGGTAATGTACAATGCACTACAGTATGTTAGAACATTGTGCAGCAGTACGATATGTATGCCACTACACATAGAGATAATGCACAATGCATTACAATATGATATCAGTCAGAACATTGTACAACAGTACAATTTGTATGCCACTACACATAGAGATAATGCACAAGGCACTAAATTCATTAGTCAGAACATTGTACAGCAGTACGGTATGTATGCCACAACTTAAAGAGATAATGCACAATGCACTGCAATATATTAGTCAGAACATTGTGCAGCAGTGTGGTATTAATGCCACTACATATTAAGATAATGCACAATGCACTACAATATGGCATAAGTGAGAACATTGTGCAGCAGTGTGATATTTGTGCCACAAGAAATAAATATACTGCACAATGCACTACAATATGATATTAGTCAGAATATTCTGCAGCAGTACGGTATGTATGCCACTAGACATACAGATAATGCACAATGCACTACAACATGATATTAGTCTGAACATTGTGCAGCAGTACAATATGTATGCCACTACACACAGAGATAATGCACAATGCTCTACAATATGATATTAGTCAGAACATTGTACAGCAGTACGGTATTTGTGCCACTACACATAGACATAATGCACAATGCGCTACAATATATTAGTCAGAACATTGGGTCACAGTGTGGTTTTTATGCCACTACACATAGAGATAATGCACAATGAACTACAATATGGTATTAGTCAGAACACTGTGCAGCAGTACATTATGTATGTCACTACACATGCAGATAATGCAAAATGTACTACAATATGATATTAGTCAGAACATTGGGTGGCAGTACGGTATGTATGCCACTACACATAGAGATAATGCACAATGCACTACAATATGATATTAGTCAGAACATTGTGTGGCAGTATGATAAGTATGCCACTACACATAGACATAATGCACAATGCAGTACAATGTCATATTAGTCAGAACATTGAACAGCAGTACCCTATGTATGCCAATACACATAGAGATAATGCACAATGCACTACAGTATATTAGTCAGTACATTGTACAGCAGTACGGTAAGTATGCCACTACACACAGACTTATGCACAATTTACTACAATATGATATTAGTCAGAACATTGTACAGCAGTACGGTAGGCATGCCACTGCACATAGAGATAATGCACAATGAACTGCAATATATTAGTCAGAACATTGAGCAGCAGTGTGGTATTTATGCCACTACACATAGAGATAATACACAATGCACTACAATATGGTATTAGTCAGAACCTTGTGCAGCAGTGTGGTATTTGTGCCACAACAGAGATAATGCACAATGCACTACAATATGATATTAGTCAGAATATTGTGCAGCAGTATGGTATGTGTGCCACTACATGTACAGATAATGCAGAGTGCACTACAATATGATATTAGTCAGAACATTGTACAGCAGTACTGTATTTATGCCACTACACATAGGGATAATGCACAATGCACTACAGTATAATATTATTCAGAACATTGTACAGCAGTACGGTAAGAATTCCACTACACATAGAGATAATGCAATATGCACTACAATATATTAGAACATTGTACAGCAATACGGTATGTATGGCACTACACATAGAGATAATGCACTATGCACTACAATATGAGATTAGTCAGAACATTGTGCAACAGTACAGCATGTATAGCACTACACATCATAGAGATAATGCGCAATGCACTGCAATATGATATTAGAACATTGTGCAGCAGTGCGGTATGTATGCCTCTACACATAGAGATAATGCACAATGCATTACAATATATTAGAACATTGTACAACAAATAAACAGATAACCACCACCAGTTCCAGGCACAAATAAATCCGGTCCAGTTAAAAAGGTGCAAACGATTTTATTCTCCTTAAAACACCAGCAAGTAAGAACAAACAACACCACACCCTTCTTTTGATGTGGAGGGTGGCAACTAGCAAAATGTAAATAGGAGTTGGAAAACATTTCCTTTCTATGTATACCTGATGTGAAGTTTCCATTCTATTTGCTAATACAAACGTCCAAGTACCTCAACTCATGGGGATCAAAATTTTGGGTAAATCTAAGAAAACAAGTAGTACTGTTAACATACCCCAATAAGTTAGCAAAATCATCTTGATTACCCTTCCAGAAGAAACACAAATCATCAAGAAATCTGGTATACAAGACCCATTGGTCACAAAAAGGGGAATTAAGTAGAAACTTTTCTTCCCAATGTGCCATAATGATATTGGCATATGTTGGGGCACAGTGTGCCCCCATTGCCACACCTTTCTCCTTCTTAATCCCCTTGGAAATAAATATAATTATTTTTTAATACAATTTCCATCAGGGTCAAGGTGTTCCTAAAATCAACGTGTCAACGTTTTACTAGCAATTAATATTTCTTCAAACCAGTGTAATCCTACATCGTGTGGGATGCAACCAAAAAGGTCTATAACATCCATTGTACCAAAATTTAAATTTTCACTATATAGGGATGGTTCCACTTTCCTCAAAAAGTCCCAAGAATCTTTTAAAATGTTATTCCTACCTTCTAGTATATTTTCAACTTTCTGATCAATGAATTTGGCTAAAGTCTCTGTCACTGAACCTTCAGCTGACATGATTGGTCTTAAAGGTGGATCTATACTGTCTTTGTGCACCTTAGGGATGCCACAGATGCAAGGTACCTTAGGCTTCTCAACTGTTAAATATTTGTATGTATCCTTGTCAATTGAACCTTCCAAAAGCATGTCATGCAACAAAACCTGTATCTTCTTGTATGCTATGTTGACCTCATTGATGGATACGCTAGAATATTTATCTGTATCATTGAGTATATCCATCATCTTTCCTTTGTATTGTATTGCTTCCATTATCACAACTCCCCCACCCTTGTCGGGCTTCATTACCCTCAAGTCTCTATTATTACTAATGTCCTTTAGTGTGTTCATTTCTGCTTGAGTTAAGTTAGAATGTATAAGCTTGTCAGCTAATTGCGTTCTAATTTGGTTTTCCACCTTAACCTCAAAATTTCTAAGCTGGGGGTGTATGGGAGGGTTGAATGTGCTCCTTCGCTTCAAATTCTCACAATCAAAGTGACTAATCTTCCCTTTGAAAAACAATTCAAAATTCTTTTTCCTAATAAAGAGCTTGATATCCACCAAAAGTCTGAAAATGTCAATATTTTGCTTGGGAATAAACCTAAAGCCTTTGGAGAACAAATCAAACCAAGTTCTATCTACATGAGCATTAGAGTAGTTGAAAATGTTAAAACCATTGCAGGACCATGTGTTCATGGTGTTAGCAATACCATCAGTTAATTCCAATTCTGTCCTCTTCTCACAAATGGCCTCACCCCCCTGCCCATGTAGTTTTTTGAATTATAAACTACCCTATCCTGGTTCATTAACCTCTCTGATCTTCTGAGTGGGGGGTATTCCTCGGCATCTAATGGCTGTTCAAAAGGTTCTGCATTTTCCCTGTCATCCCACTCTAAATCATGAATTTGTTGTTTAGCCCAGTTGCCATATCCTTGCCTTGATAAGTTTTTAGGTTTAGGATAGTGAACTTTGTTTTTATATTCATCCAAATCTCTCTTGATCTTCCCTATCTTTCTATCTTGAACCTCATTACATTTCAATTCAATGTTTTTAAACAAGTTTTGGTACTTAACTCTCTCAGAATCTATGTTAAACTTCAAATCATTCAATATAGATTTGTTAATGTTCTCAATATCTAAATGTAATTTTTCCATTAAAGTTTCATTGTTTTTAATGATGGCTTTCATGATAGCAAACCCACAATTGTCAAAAATTAAAATAAGCTCGTTGTAAAAATCTGACCCCTCAAAAACATTATTGGGGTATTTACAGACTCTCAAGCCCTTAGGAACAATTTTCAAGGACAGACAGTGCTTTAAATAAGCGTTGTCCATGTCTAGAGTCTTATATTTAAACAAAAAGAATTCCAAATCACTGAGCATGTTTGTATACGAAGCACTATATTTAGCGCCAACATAATCATTGTTGAAGTCATATTTTAACTTAAGAATATCAGATACAAGTCTCTGAGTACTTGTCCACAGGCACCTGAAATTGGCGTCTTTGACTTTTAGGTCTAACAGCTCCACTATCCACATCATTCGCGTTGTCAGTAGTGATGTGAGGAAAACCATCTAAGCTGTTATCACAATTTTCGTCTATATCCGAAACAGTGTTGACCTGTTTTAAATTGTCCAAAGCCTTCGTCGACTTAACGCCACTTTGCTGCATCCCTTCCTGGTTCCCTGGTACATGTATCGACGAGACTAACGTGACCATCGATTGGCTGATGGGCGTCAACAATCCAACTAACTGTGTGAGTTGCCCAATCAGTTTCCGTAACTCGCCTGTCTCTGAACTTCTGGATCCCTGATCTGCGCCTGGAGGTAGCTCCATTAAACAAACTAGTAAACCAAAAATGAGAGCAAGTAGTGGAAAAATTAAACTGATAAACAGATAACCACCACCAGTTCCAGGCACAAATAAATCCGGTCCAGTTAAAAAGGTGCAAACAATTTTATTCTCCTTAAAATGCCAGCAAGTAAGAACAAACAACACCACACCCTTCTTTTGATGTGGAGGGTGGCAACTAGTAAAATGTAAATAGGAGTTGGAAAACGTTTCCTTTCTTTGTATACCTGATGTGAAGTTTCCATTGTTTTTGCTAATACAAACGTCCAAGTACCTCAACTCATGTGGATCAAAATTTTGGGTAAATCTAAGAAAACAAGTAGTACTGTTAACATACCCCAATAAGTTAGCAAAATCATCTTGATTACCCTTCCAGAAGAAACACAAATCATCAAGAAATCTGGTATACAAGACCCATTGGTCACAAAAAGGGGAATTAAGTAGAAACTTTTCTTCCCAATGTGCCATAATGATATTGGCATATGTTGGGGCACAGTGTGCCCCCATTGCCACACCTTTCTCCTGCTTAAAATACTCCCCTTGGAAATAAATATAATTATTTTTTAATACAATTTCCATCAGGGTCAAGGTGTTCCTAAAATCAACATGTGTCAACTTTTTACTAGCAATTAATGTTTCCTCAAACCAGTGTAATCCTATATCATGTGGGATGCAACCAAAAAGGTCTATAACATCCATTGTACCAAAATTTAAATTTTCTCTATATAGGGATGGTTCCACTTTCCTCAAAAAGTCCCAAGAATCTTTTAAAATGTTATTCCTACCTTCTAGTATATTTTTAACTTTCTGATCAACGAATTTGGCTAAAGGCGCTGTCACTGAACCTTCAGCTGACACGATTGGTCATAAAGGTGGATCTATACTGTCTTTGTGCACCTTAGGGATGCCAAAGATGCAAGGTACCTTAGGCTTCTCAACTGTTAAATATTGGTATGTATCATTGTCAATTGAACCTTCCAAAAGCATGTCATGCAACAAAACCTGTATCTTCTTGTATGCTATGTTGACCTCATTGATGGATACTCTAGAATATTTATCTGTATCATTGAGTATATCCATCATCTTTCCTTCGTATTGTATTTCTTCCATTATCACAACTCCCCCACCCTTGTCGGGCTTCATTACCCTCAAGTCTCTATTATTACTAATGTCCTTTAGTGTGTTCATTTTTGCTTGAGTTAAGTTAGAATGTATACGCTTGTCAATTAATTGCGTTCTAATTTGGTTTTCCACCTTAACCTCAAAATTTCTAAGCTGGGGGTGTATGGGAGGGTTGAATGTGCTCCTTCACTTCAAATTCTCACAATCAAAGTGACTGGTCTTCCCTTTGAAAAACAATTCCAAATTCTTTTTCCTAATAAAGAGCTTGATATCCACCAAAAGTCTGAAAATGTCAATTTTTTGCTTGAGAATAAATGTAAAGCCTTTGGAGAACAAATCAAACCAAGTTCTATCTACATGAGCATTAGAGTAGTTGAAAATGTTAAAACCATTGCAGGACCATGTGTTCATGGTGTTAGCAATACCATCAGTTAATTCCAATTCTGTCCTCTTCTCACAAACGGCCTCACCCCCCTGCCCGTGTAGTTTTTTGAATTATAAACTACCCTATCCTGGTTCATTAACCTCTCTGATCTTCTGAGTGGGGGGTATTCCTCGGCATCTAATGGCTATTCAGAAGGTTCTGCATTTTCCCCGTCATCCCACTCTAAATCATGAATTTGTTGTTTAGCCCAGTTGCCATATCCTTGCCTTGATAAGTTTTTAGGTTTAGGATAGTGAACTTTGTTTTTATATTCATCCAAATCTCTCTTGATCTTCCCTATCTTTCTATCTTGAACCTCATTACATTTCAATTCAATGTTTTTAAACAAGTTTTGGTATTTAACTCTCTCAGAATCTATGTTAAACTTCAAATAATTCAATATAGATTTGTTAATGTTCTCAATATCTAAATGTAATTTTTCCATTAAAATTTCATTGTTTTTAATGATGGCTTTCATGATAGCAAACCCACAATTGTCAAAAATTGAAATAAGCTCGTTGTAAAAATCTGACCCCTCAAAAACATTATTGGGCTATTTACAGACTCTCAAGCCTTTAGGAACAATTTTCAAGGACAGACAGTGCTTTAAATAAGCGTTGTCCATGTCTAGAGTCTTATATTTAAACAAAAAGAATTCCAAATCACTGAGCATGTTTGTATACGAAGCACTATATTTAGCGCCAACATAATCATTGTTGAAGTCATATTTTAACTTAAGAATATCAGATACAAGTCTCTGAGTACCTGATTTGTTGTATAATTTGTCCACAGGCACCTGAAATTGGCGTCTTTGACTTTTAGGTCTAACAGCTCCACTATCCACATCATTCGCGTTGTCAATAGTGATGTGAGGAAAAACATCTAAGCTGTTATCACAATTTTCGTCTATATCCGAAACAGTGTTGACCTGTTTTAAATTGTCCAAAGCCTTCGTCGACTTAACGCCACTTTGCTGCATCCCTTCCTGGTTCCCTGGTACATGTATCGATGAGACTAACGTGACCATCAATTGGCTGATGGGTGTCAACAATCCAACTAACTGTGTGAGTTGCCCAATCAGTTTCCAAACATTGTACAACAGTACAGCATGTATGCCACTACAGATAGATATAACGCACAATGCACTACAATATGATTTTAATTAAAACATTGTGCAGCATTACGGTATGTATAGCATTACACATCGTAGAGATAATGCACAATGCACTAAAATATATTACTCGCAACATTGTACAGCAGTATGGTATTTATGCCACTACACATAGAGATAATGCACAATGCACTACAATATGATATTAGTCAGAACATTGTACAGCAGTACGGTATTTATGCCACTACACATAGATATAATGAACAATGCACTATAATATGATATTAGTCAGAACATTGTGCAGCAGTGTGGCATTTTTTGCCAATACACATAGAGATAATGCACAATGCACAACAATATGGTATTAGTCAGAACATTGTACAGCAGTATGGTATTTATGCCACAACACATAGAGATAATGCACAATGCACTAAAATATGATATTAAAATATTGTGCAGCAGTATGGTATGTATGCCGCTACACATACAGATAATGCACAATGCACTACAATATGATATTAGTCAGAACATTGTGGAGCAGTACGGTATGTATGCCACTACACATACAGATAATGCACAATGCACTGCAGTATGATATTAGTCAGAACAATGTGCAGCAGTATGGAATGTATGCCATTACACATAGAGATAATTCACAATGCAGTACAATATGATATTAGTCAGAACATTACACAGCAGTACGGTAAGTATGCCACAACACATAAACATAATGCACAATGTAGTGCAATATGATATAAGTCAGAAGACTGTACAGCAGTACAGTATATATGTCACAACTTAAAGAGATAATGCAACATGCACTGCAATGTATTAGTCAGAACACTGTGCAGCAGTGTGGTATTAATGACACTACACATAGAGATAATGCACAATGCACTACAATATGGTATAAGTGAGAACATTGTGCAGCAGTGTGGTATTTGTGCCACAACACATAGATATACTGCACAATGCACTACAATATGATATTAGTCTGAACATTATGCAGCAGTACAATATGTATGCCACTACACACAGAGATAATGCACAATGCACTACAATATGATATTAGTCAGGAGATTGTACAGCAGTACGGTATTTATGCCACTACACATAGACATAATGCACAATGCACTATAATAAGATATTAGTCAGAACATTGTGTAGCGGTGTGGTTTTTATGCCACTACACATACAGATAATGCACAATGCACTACAACAAGGTATTAGTCAGAACACTGTGCAGCAGTACAGTATGTATGCTACTACACATACAAATAATGCACAACGTATTACAATATGATATTTGTCAGAACATTGTGTGGCAGTACGGTATGTATACCACTACACATAGAGATAATGCACAATGCACTACAATATGATATTAGTCAGAACATCGTGCAGCAGTACGGTAAGTATGTCACTACACACAGAATTAATGCACAATGCACTACAATATGATATTAATCAGAACATTGTACAGCAGTACGGCAAGCATGCCACTACACATAGAGATAATGCACAATACACTACAATATATTAGTCAGAACATTGTACAGCAACACGGTATGTATGCCACTACACATAGAGATAATGCACAATGCACTACAATATGTTAGCCAGAACATTGTACAACAGTATGATATGTATGCCACTACACATAGAAATAATGCACAATGCAATACAATATATTAGTCAGAACATTGTAGACCCATACAGTATGTATGCCTCTACACATAGAGGTAATGCGCAATGCACTACAATATGATTTTAATCAGAACATTGTGCAGCAGTACGGTATGCATAGCAATACACATCATAGAGATAATGCACAATGCAATAAAATATTATATTAGTCAGAACATTGTACAGCAGTACAATATCTATGTCACAATACATAGAGATAATGCACAATGCACTGCAATATATTAGTCAAAACATTGAGCAGCAGTGTGGTATTTTTGCCACTACACAGAGATAAATGATTTGTACATTGGGGGTTTTGCCACAACAAAAAGTATATCAAAATCAATTTTTTAAAAAAAGAATATGAAAACAACAAAAAAAAAACAAAAGATTTGCAAAAGTACCAAGGGGTTTTTTTCCAAACATAGAATAAAGACAATGCACTAAATAAGTATTGCAAACAAAAGGGGGTTTTTTTTCCATACACAATAAAAAAAAAACAAAAGGATTATAAAATTGCCCCCGGATATCCCCTTTTCAAAAAAAACACAACAAAAATAAAAATTTTGGGAAAAGGGATTATAATCACTAAGAAAAAATGAAAATTAAAATGAAAAAGAGGAAGAATAACCCGGAAATGCCAAAAGCCAAAAATTAAAATAAAAAGGCCCCAAATGCCAAACCCCAAAGAAATGCACAAACCTAAAATTTTTAGCAAAATTTACACAAATTTTCCCAAAAAAGATAAAAAGCCCCAAAATTTTGCCAAAAACAAAAAAAAAAAAAAATAAACCAAAAAAAAATTTAACAAAAATTTTGTCCCCAAAAAACCCTCACTAAAATAAACAAAATTAAAAATTTTTAAACAAAATTTGAGCAATTAAAATAAATTTAAAAAAAATTTTGAGTAAAACAAGCATAAAATAAAATGAAAAATTTTAAAACATTAAAATATTTTAAAAAAATAAGCAAAATCAAATAAAAACAAAATTAACCCGGGGTTTGCCACAAAAAAAAGAAAAAAAAATTTATTGGGTTTCAACATTAAAGCAATGTTTTTTAAAAAAAAAGGATGCCAAACAAAAAAATACTAAAAAAATTTTTTTTTTTTGGGGGGGGTAAACCCTAAGATAATGCAAAAACCCCAAAAGATATTAGTCAGAACATTGTGCAGCAGTATGGGCCACACATAGAAATAAAAAACAAAATTATTTAAAAATTTGGGAATTGGTTTTCCCCTAACATAAGATTGCAAATATAAATATGAATTGTCAGAACTTTGCAGCATTAAATTTTAAAAAGCACTAAAAATTTTAAAAAGACAATTTTGGACTACCCAAAATATGATATTAGTCAGAACATTGTAGCAGTGGGATTCCCCAAAAGAAAAATGCAAATGCATACAATATGATATTATCAGAACATTGTTTGCCCCACATAGAGAAATGCATAATTGTAAGTAAAATTTGGGATAAAAAAAACAAAAAATTTAAAAAAAAAAAAAACTAACAATGCCCAAAATAAATGACCAAATGTAGAAATTCAATTTTTTGCAACATAAGGGTAATCAAACTCAAAAATTTTAAAAAAAATTTTACAGTTCCCCGAAAAAATGCAAACACAAAATTTTTTTAAAAATTTTGCAGGTATTTTGCCCCCAAAAAATAATGACAAAAAAAATTTCAAATTTGCGCTATGAAACATTTAAAATTTTTCAAAATTTGGGGAAATGCACACAAAATTTTAAAAAAAACATTTTCCAAAATGATTTGCCCCTACAAAGGGAAAATCAAATGTTTTTCAAACATTTAAAAGTGAATTTTAAAAAAAATGCACAAAAAAATGAATTATCAAAATTTAAAAAAGTTCCCCAAACCCTGAGATAACAAAAAAAAATATTTAAAAATTTAAAGATTATGCCCTCACATAGAGTATGCCAATCAAAATAAAAATCAAACATTTGAACAGACATTTTAAGCATACACAAGAATAATGCCAAAGCACTACAAAAAATTTAAAAAAGTACAGGGTTTTTCCCCACAAAGAGATAATGCACAATGAAAATTAATTTTAAATTTGAGAAATTTCACAAGGATTTATCCCCAAAAAAAAAATAACAAACTTCAAATGGGAAATTTTACAGAAAATTTTTGGAAAAATAAAAAATAAATGCATACTAGATATTTTAAAATTTTAAAAATTTGCATACACATTAAAAAGCCAAAAAACACATAAATTAGAAAGGCAAATTAAGGAATTTTAAAAAAATGCACCAAAAAATTTTAAACATTTTCAGCAGTTATACCCCCAAAAAAAGAAATGCATAAAATTTTTTC
The DNA here is from genome assembly GCF_019279795.1 of Protopterus annectens. Classification (NCBI taxonomy): domain Eukaryota; kingdom Metazoa; phylum Chordata; order Ceratodontiformes; family Protopteridae; genus Protopterus; species Protopterus annectens. Next base: position 703,855,486 of record NC_056733.1, on the reverse strand, counting down.
AGAACATTTCACAGTAGGATGTCCCTACACATAGAAAACAAACCCTACAATTAAAAAGAAATTTCAGCAGTGGTATGTATGCCACAACCCCTAGAGATAATGCCCAAAGCACCAATATTTAGTCAGAACATTTGGAAGTTATCCACACATAGAGATAATGCCAACAAAATTAATCAAAAATGACAACATTGATTTATGCCCCAAAAAAAAATAAAGCCAAGCATAAATATGTTTTAAAATTTTTTAAAAAATATATTTTTAAAAAGAAATGAAATTAAAAAATAGATTTTTAAATTTCAAAAATTTTTCCCAAAATAAAAAAAATTATAAAAAAATTTTAAATTTTACCAATAATTTGCCCCCAAAATAAAAATGAAATGCACACAAAAGAATTTTAAAAATTTTACACAAAGGGGATTAACAAATAAAAAAATGAAATGCACTCAAAATTTAAATAGAAAATTTTCCAAAAATATTATGCCCTTCACAAAAAATTTCAACAACAATAGAATTAGAAAAATTTTAAAAATGTATGCCCCAAAAAATAAGATAAATTCCCCCCAAAAAAAATTTTTAAGAAAATTTTAGCAGATATTTAACCCCTAAGATAATCACAATGCACTACAATATGAAATTTCAGAAAGGGAGGGGAAGGCCCCTACACATAAGATAATGCCAATGCATCAATATATTTAAAATCAGAACATTGTAAAGTAAAATTTTGCCCCACACATAGAAAATGCACAAGCACACAAAATGTTTATAGAAATTGTCAGCAGTTATTTTTGCCAACACAAAATAATGCACAATGCAAAAATAGATTTTAGAAATTGTCAGAAAAATTTTTCCCCCCCCATAAATAATGCACAATGCATTTCAATATGATATTAGAAATTTAAAGGGGGTATGATCCTAAAAATCAAAAAAAATTTTTTTTTAAAAATTTAAAAAATTTGGGGATGCCACAACCCTTTTTAAAAAAAAATGAAACAGACAGCAGAGTAGTATGGCCAAAAAAAAATGCAAATGACAAATATTTAAGAAATTTGCAAAATAGTAAACCCCAAAAATAAATTCAAACATTCAATAATATTAGCAAAAAAAAGGGAAAAAGCCCACACAAGAATAAACCATGCACTAATTGAAATTTTAGAAAATTTGCAAATCACCCCAAAAAAGATAATGACAATGCAAAAATTTTTGAAACATTGTGCACAGAAATTTTGTATTTAAAAAATAAAAAAGGAAACCCCTGCATTAAATAAAAACAAATTTTACACAAAATTTTAACATGGAAAATGAAATGCACACAATATGTTTTAAAAAAATTTAGCAGAAAATTTTTACACACATGGAAAAAATAAAAAAAAGAAATTTAGCAGATGGGATTTCCCCCAAAAAAATAAAAACCAAAATAAATTTTGAAATTGTGAGAAAGTAAACCCCAAAAAAAAGGAAAATGTAAATTTTTTTAGAAATTGTGAGCAGTAGGTATGTAATTTCCCCCAAAAAAAAAAAAAATTTTTTAGAAAATTTAGCAAATTTTTGTATGCCAACACAAAATAAAAAACCAATATGATATTTAGAAATTTGCACAGTTGTAGTAAAACAAAAAAAACAATGCATAAATATAAGAAATTTTATAGATGCCCCAAAACATTAAAAAACCCCAAAACAAAAATTTTAAAAAAAAATTTTTTTAAAAAAAAAGAAAAAAATTTTTTTTTAAAAAAGAAAAATGTTGCCCAACTTAAAAGATAATGCACAATGCACTAATATATTAAAACATTGGCAGGATTAAAGCCAACACAAGATAAAACAATGCACCAAATATTTTAGAAATTGTAGCAATTTTTGGGGAAAAACACAAGATAAAATAAATTTTAAATAAATTCACATAAGGATATGCCCCCAAAAAAAAATAATGACAATGCACTACAATATGATTTAAAAAACATTTAGAAAGTATGATGCACTAAAAAAAGAAAAGCAAAAATGGAAAAAAAAATTTAAAATAGGTAAAATGCCCAAAAAGAATTATCAAAAAATTTGATTAAAAAAGGTGGGGGAAAGCCCAAAAAATAAACAAACATCAATGAAATTTGAAAATTTTAAAAAATGATGCCCCAAAAATAAATAAAACAATGCATAAATATGAAAAAGAATTGGAAATTATTATAAAAATTTTAAAATAAGAAATCACTAAAAATAAGTAGAAAATTTTACAAATAGGTTTGCCCCAAAATTTAAAAGATAAGAAAAAACTCAATAAATACAGAAATTTAAAAAAATTTTTCCCCAAAAATAAAATAATTTCCAATCACTACAAAATTTAAATTTTTAAATAAATAGTATGCCACTCACATAGAGAAAAACCAAAAAATAAATAAAATTTTTAAAACTTCCCATAACCCCCAAAAAAGATAATGCAAATGCACTAAAATTTTTATCAGAACATTGTGCAGCATAGTATGTATGCCCCTAAAAAGAGAAATCACAATGCACTAAATATGTTTAGTAGAACATTGTACAGCAGTACGTTTTCACAAAAAGAAAAACCCCTCAAATTTTAAAAAAAGGGGGGGAAGGTAAAAGAAATGACAATGCACTACAATATGATATTAAGGGAAAATTTTCAGCAAAGGGAGTAGCCCACACATAGAATAATGCACAATGCATAAATATGAGTAGACAATTTTACAGTAAAGTATGCCAACAAAGATAATGCAAACATTTCAATAAAAAAATTTCCCAAAAAAGATGCCCCTACAATAGAATAAAGACAATGCACACATTAAAATTTTTTGCATTTTACACGGTATGCCCCTAAAAATTTAAAAACAAATAGATTTTTGCAAACATTTTAAAATAAATAAATCCACAAAAAAAAAATTTTTAAAAAAAATATGAGAACATTTAAAAAAATTTTCATACAATAAGGGTAATGCAAACATTTCAAATATATTAGAAACATTGAAAATCTTTTATCCCCTAAATTTAAAAACAAACCAAATTTTAAAAAAAAATTTTAAAAAATTTTAATTTTATTTTGAATAAGGAAAAAAAAATAGAAAACCCCCATATGTATTTCCCCCCCAAAAAAAAATAAAATGCACTAAATAGAATTTTGAAAATTTTCACAAGTATTTCCCCCAAAAGAGTAAAAACCCCAAAAATTTAAAAATTTTCACATATTATTATGCCCCAAAATTCACAATGGATAAAAAATTGTAAGAAATTTTCACATAGATTATCCACTACACAAAGGGTAAAGCCCCAAAAATTTTAATTTTACAGCAACCCTTTTTTTCACAATAGTAAAGCACAAAAAAATAAAAGCAAAAATTTTTAAAATTTTTGTTTTACCCAAAAAAAAATGAAATGAAATTTTAAAATTGTCACATAATATGTATGCACATAGAGATAATGACAATGCATTTCAATATGATTTTATAGAACATTTTCCCGCAGTATGTATACACACAAAAATTTTAAAGACAATGCACTACAAATTTTTTTATCAAAAATTGTGCAGAGGAATAACACTAAAAATCCAAAATCAATTTAATAAAAATTTAAGAATTTTTTAATTAAATTTAAAAAATAAAATGCCAAATTTTTGTCAAACATTTGGAGGTTTGAAATTTTTCCCAAAAAATTGAAATGCACAAATATGATTTTCAAAATTTGCACATTTATTTTGCCCCAAAACCCTGGAAAACAAAATAAATATATTTAAACAGAATATTTTCAGCATTATGTATCCCAAAAATAAGAAAAGAAATAAAAAAATTAGTAGAAATTTACACAAGGTATTTTGCCCCAAAAAACCAAAAAGAAATGCACTACAATAAGTTAGCAAATTTAACCCTAGATATTTTCCCCAAAAAGGAAATTTAAAAGAAACAAATTTTCACCCGATTTTTCCCCCATGAAAAGCAAATGCATACAATAAGATTTTATCAAAATTTTCACAGAGATGTATGCCCCTACACAAGATAATGACAATGCACTACAATATGTTTTTCGAAATTGCAGAGAGTATTTACCACACCAAGAGATAATGCCAATGCACTAAATATGTATTTAAAATTTTGGGAGTGTATTTCCCCAAAATGAATAATGACAATGCACTCAATATAATTTTGTAGAACATTGTTTGGGGGGTTTATCCCCAAATAAAAATGCACTACAAATGGTATTAGTCAGAACTTGTCCGGGGTTTTTCCACACACAAGAATAATGACAATGCACTAAAATTTTTTAAAAATTTACATGAATTTTTAAAAGGAAAAATCAAAGAATCAAAAAATTTTAAAATTTTAAAAAGTAGGGAACCATAAACAAAAAAATAAATATAAAATTTTTTCAGAAATTTCAATAATAAGACCTAAAAGATAATGCAAACATTCAAAAATATTAGCATTTAAAAACAAACCTTTTACAAAAATAAAGACATGCAATAAAAATTTAAAATTTGAGAAAATGACCCCAAATAATCAAATGCCACAATATGATTAGCAAAATTGAGATAGAATGCCACAACCCCTGAATAAAGACAATGACACAATATGTATCAAACAGGAAATCAAGATCTAAATAAGAGAAATGGCAACACACAATATGATATTTTTAGAAATTTTGCACATATGGTATTTTTCCCCAATTGGTAAGCACAAAGACACAAATAATAGAAAATTTTACTTTTTACCCCAAAAAAAGACATAATAAAATGCACACAATAAAGTTTTTAAACATTTCAAATGGGGGTTTTTGGAATTACATAAGAAAAGAAAAGCACTACAATAGGATTTTTGAAAATTTTCACATTATGTTTACAACCCCTGAGATAAAGAAATGCACTACAAATGTTTAGAAAATTTTCACAAATTAAATTTTGCCCAAAATGAGATAAAGAAATGCATTTCAATAGAATTTTTGAAAATTTTTACAAATGTATGCCCCAAACAAAGATAATGAAATCACTAAATGATTTTAAAAGAAAATTTTCACATATTTTTGTTTCGCATTTTTATAAACCACTCACAAAATATGAAAATCAAAATTGTCAGCAGTAGGTAGTATTTAACCCCTAGAATAATGACAATGCACTACAAATGATATAGTCAGAACATTGTCACAGTATTTTTATCCATACACAAGAATAATGACAATGCCCACAATATATTTTTAAACATTGTGCACAGAGATTTTGCCAAACTTAAAAAAAAATGCACTACAAATGTATTAGTAAAAAAAGGGGGGTTTTTTTTTCCCTAAAAACAAAAAACCAAAAATATTTAGTAAAATTTGGAATTTATGCTATAAAAAAAGCAAAAAAAAATTTTTTAAAATTTTGGGGCCTTGTACCAAAAAAAGAAAAATAAACAATTTTTTGTCAAACATTGGAGCAGTATGTATTTACCCTAAATTAAAAAAAATCATAAAATATGAATTGTTAGAAATTTTCAAAATAAGATTAAACCCTCATAAAATAATGACAATGACCAATATGATTTTTCAAAAATTTCAGTATGATGCCCCTAAAAAATAACCAATGCACAATTTATTTGCAAACATTGTCAAAAAATTTTTAAAAAAAAAATTTCCCCTCTAAATTTTTCAGAAATTTTTCAGCATAAATTGTATTATAACATGGTAAGCACAATGGTACAATAAGGAAAAATTTGCAAATATGTTGCCCAAAAAATAAAATAAAGGCAATGCACTACAATAGAATTTTCAAATGGGAAATTTTTAAAAAAACAAGAAACCCCCAAAAAAAAGAAAAATTTTAATTTTTTATAACCCCCAGATAAAAAAAAATAAAATTTTGTAAACATTGTCACAGGGTATTATAAAACATAGAGATAATGCACAATGCACTCAATAATTAGTCAAAACATTTGCAGCAGGGGTTTTTTCCACTAACATAAAATAATGAAATGCACTAAAAAATTTTTTGGAAAGTGGGTTTTTTAAAAAAAAAGGAAAAAATTATTTAAAAAATTTTAGGGTTGTTTTTCCACCAAAGATAATGCACAATGACTAAAATTATATTAGTCAGAACATTGTCAGCGTTTATGTATGCCAAAAAGAGATAAACACAATGCACAATATATTAGTCAAACATTTTGGGGAAAAATTTTAAAAAAAAGGGCCAAGCCAAAATAAAAAAAATTTTTTTAAAAATGCCCCTACAATAAGGGAAAAAAAAAAAATTTTTCCTTGGAAGGGGTTTCCCCAACATTAAAAAACTGCAAAAAAAGATATTACAGAATATTGTCAGCAGTTTTCCCAAAAAAAAAACAATGACTACAAATTATATTAGTCGAACATGCGCAGTATGTATGAAACCAAAAAATAAAATACAAATGTTTAAAAAATTTAAAAAGGGGATGCCCTAACATAAAAAAAAATAAATTTTAAAATTACATATAATTTTTAAAAATAACCAAAAAAATTTTTTTACAAAAAAATCAAACATTTTCAAAAATGGGATGCATACACATTAAGATAAAACCCAAAAAAATTTAGTAGAAAGACAGCAGTAATTATGCCACAAAAAATAATCACAAACTCAATATATTAGTCAGAACATTTTCATGGGGTTTGCCTAAATAAGAAAACAATTTAAATGAAATTTACAAAAGGGGATTTTTTAAAAGAAATGCACTAAAATTTAAAAGAAAAGGCAATAAGTTTATGATAACCCAAAAAAAAAATGCAAAATTAAAAATTTTTGTTTTGGGGAGTTTCCCCCAAAAAAAACCCAAACTCAAATTTTTTCAAAATTTCAGGGGTTTAAAGAAAATTTAAAAATTTTACAAGAAACTAAGAACAACAAAAAACCCTACAAGAAAAACAAATTTTAATAAAAAAATTTTTTGAAAAGAAGAAAAATTTTGCAACACAAGAGTAATCACAACACAAAAAATTTTGAAAATTTTCAGCATAATTAGCCAAAGAGATAAAAAATGACTCAATAATTTTGAAAATTTGGGTAAATTTTTAGCAACATAGAGTAAAGAAATTTTTACAATAGATTTTTTAAAAAAAATGTAAGCAGACATTTTTATACACCCAAAAAAACCAATGCACTAAAATATTTTTTAAAATTGGGTTTGGGGGAAAAACCCCAAAAAATAATCAAACCTTTTTTAAAAAAGGCAATTTTAAAAAAATTTGCCCCCACAAAAAAAGGAAATTTGCATAAAGTTTTTTAAAAAAAAAGGGCCCAAAAAAAATTTAAACCAAACATGAAAACCCAAAAAAAATTAAAATTAGTCAAACATTGTCAGATACTTGTTGCCCAAAAACACAGAGTAATGCACAATGCATAATATATTTTCGAAATTTTGGGGGGGGTTTTCCCCCATAAGGGTAATGCACAATGCACTACAATATATTTTTTTCAGAACATTGTGCAATTTGATGCCCCAAAACCAGAGATAATGCACAATCACTAAATATGATTTAGTCAGAACATTGTCAGCAGTGGCCAAACCCAAAAAAATGCAAAAATTTTTTTAAAAATTTTGGAATTTAAAAAGATTTAAAAAAATAAAAAACCCCAAAGTTTTAAAAATTTAAAAGAGAATAACCTAAAAAAAACCCAAACATAATTTTGTAAAATTCCCTTTTTGGGGTAAATGGGATAACAAAGAAAAAAAAAAATTTTAAAACAAACATTTACACAAATTTTTGGCCCCCCAAAAAAATAATCAAATTTGGGAAAATTTTGAAAAAATTTTTTAAGAATGCCCCCAAAATAAAAATGCAACAATTAAAAATAAACATTTCCCCTATGGATCCAAACAAAAAGAAACAAATGCACATAAGGGCCCTTTTACATGGGATGCCCCCATAGAATAAAGACAATGCACTCAATATGATAAAAAACATGATTTATCCACAAAAAAAAATTTAAAGCTTAAAAAATTCAAAATTAAAAAATTTTTTTCAAAAAAAAGCAAAATTTATTTTCAGAAATTTTACAGCAATATGTTGCCACTCACATAAGGTAAAGCACAATCATAAAATATTGCAAAATTGTAGCAGGGTTGTACAACAAACAAGAAAAGCAACAAAAAGTAGAAAATTTTCAAAGATTGTTCCCCAAAAAGAATAACAAAGCACACAAAGAATTTTTCAGAAATTCATTAGACCCTTTATGGTAAGAAAGCCCACTAAAAAAATTTTTTGGGAACATAAAAAAGAATTGAAATTTTAAAATAGTATTTTCAAACTTGACAAATAGGAAACAATAAAAACACAATATTTTTAAATAAAAAAATTAAATTTTTCCCCAAAAAATAAATAAAAAATAATTAAAAAAAAAAATTTTTAAAAAAACCTAGAATAAAGTGATACAATAAAATAAAAATTGAAATTTATAAACACAA
>NC_056733.1:703830927-703846581 GCF_019279795.1 Protopterus annectens | reverse complement strand
ACTCTGTCACATATAGAAATAGAAAACGTTCCAGTTTTTCTTCTGATTCTGTTAAAGCAAAGATACAGTTGTTGGGTAAAAAGTTACTCAACATCAAAAGTATAAAAATTGACAATACTTATTTAGCCAAATGTTTAGCTATCCATATTGTACCAAAGGGACTGAGGTTTTTTAAGTTACCCTTTGGAATTGAATACAATCTGACTAGTATTCAAGAGTTTAACAAAATGTTTGATGATTTTGGATATACATATATGAGGTTATTAATGAAATACAACGATGAGAAAGTATCCATTTTGGTTAAAGAAATTGAAAATTTGAATGATGATATAGTTCATGATACAATTTTTGAACAGTGGAAAGATTTTTATTTCAAACAGTTTCAAATTGCAGATAATAAGGCCACTGGTATACATAACAGAAAGTATAGGAAAATACAGAGGGATGTGGAACAGTATCAGAATCATCGAGCGTATATTTGGCCACAGGATAAATCTGCTGTTGAGAAGGAAAGAGATGATCATGTTAGAAGTAGATATAGGAAGAATGAGGATGATACAAATTTTCAAGGGGCAGATTTTACCCTGCCCCGAAGCAGCACAGAAGGGTGCATTGACACATACTCCCATAGAAGTGGAGGTCATTACTATTCCTAGTATCAGTATTAATAACCAAGAATGTACTTTAAAAGATTTAAATAGGCATGATATAATACACAGAAGAGAGCTGACGACAAGTACAGAAATTATAAGAAACTTTCCCAAATTACACACTTATAATGGATTTAATGTGTACAATTTTACAGAGTTTAACATTAGTCAAGAATGTTTTACATTGTTTAGCAAAGGTATGAAATTCATACCTACATCAGGCTTCAATCTAGTAGATACGATAAAAGAAATCAAATTGTATTGTAGAAGGCTAAATTTGGCTATTCAATTTGGAGAAAAGGATGAGAATATTAAATATGTGAAACACAATAATCTTACGAAGAAAAGCACATATATCCCGGTTCCAAATACACAAGTAGCTAATTTTGAAAAAATGGTATGTAAAGATATTTACTGGCTGTATAATAATATAAGGACAGGTAAATTATATAATGGAGTGTTCAAAGATAATTTAACCAAAAATGAAAGGATATGTTTAGAATTGCTCATGGAAAATAAAAAAATAAGAATCATGAAGCCAGACAAAGGAGGTGGCATAGTAATTTTTAATACCTTTGACTATAATGCCGAAATACATAATATACTATATTTGTCTGGCAATTATGAAGAGATTTCTTTAAATCAAGTGAATATAGGATACAAAAGGATAGATCTAGCAATCGAAGATTATTTAATAGATAATCGAATAACAAATGAGATATATGTTTTTTTGAAAGTTGAATTTCCCATTTTGGCAAAAATTATAGGTATACCCAAGATTCATAAATGTATGGAAAAACCTCCGTTTAGACCAATTATTTCTGGATCTAAATCCAAGACGTACAATATGGGTGTCACTATCGACAGATGGACTAAACATGTGTACAAGAATATCCCACATCTCACTAAGGATTCCTGGAATTTTTTAAGTAAACTAACACCTGACATATAAGCAAAAAACCTTCTGGATGGATGCTGCTGTTTTCTGAAATTCTTTATTAAAACCAAGTAAAATCCAAAATAACAGTAAATAGAAAATGTTAGCGCTTTCGGGTGTTACCCTTCATCAGACAAAGACACAAACATTATCAAACACTATTTAAAATAAATATGAACCAATCATAGACTAGTAAAAAACCCGCCTATTTTTCAGGGCGGGCTTCATAGGTATGACGTCATTAAGACCAGGCCATCTATGGGCCATAAGCTCTATAATCCACCTTGACTCAATGAGCTCTGTCAATTGTTTTATGTCCCCCCCTTTGTTAAGTTTAACATTCACAATAGCCCTAAAGCTAAAGTTGTGCGTTGGAAACTCATTGACATGCCTATACAAGGCATTGTGTATATCGCCATTTCTTATGGCTGATAGATGTTGTAGCACCCTTACTTTGAACATATTGTTAGTCTTGCCCACATAGAAACAAGGGCAAGACTTACATTCAGCCAGGTAGACGATGTCCTTAGTCCTACATGTTGCCCTGGCTTTTAGTTGTAAATTTCTGCCTGTGATGTGGTGCACAAAGGTTGTATTCCTATTAATATAGGGGCATGCCTTGCATGCTCCACATGATGTGCTGCCAGTTTGTTTAACAAGTTTACTATCCTGTAAGGTGTGCTCCCCACAAAGAATGTCCTTCAGATTTTTATTCTTTCTATATCCAAACATGGGGTGGGGACCTACAACATTCTTAACCTTGTCATCACTGATTAGGATATTCCAATTTTTCTTTATTATGTCAGTGATGTCCTTGATGTTACTACTGTATGTAAACATCAATTTAAAATGACGCTCTTTTCTATTATCACTGTGTTCCCTTCTTGGTGATACTTGAGAGTGTAGCCATGGTTTATATCTATATCCCCTCTTTGCTTTACTGTTTGCAATTATTTTATTGACCATCTCACCCTGGTAACCCCTATCTTGTAAATAACCTTTCAACCTATCGGTTTCACCTTCAAAACCAGATTCTTCAGTGCAAATCCTGGATATCCTGCTTACTTGTCCTTGTATTATACTAGGGAAGGTGTAGCGTGGGTGCATGCTATCATATGATAGAAGCGTGTTTTTCCAGCATTCCTTTCTGTGTAAGCCAGTGGTGAATCCAAAGCTAGTTTGTACTATTGAGACATCCAGGAAATCTATATGGGTGTATGATACCACCTTGGTAAACCTGAAGAAATGGGTGGTAGAGTGTAGATAATCTACAAAGTGGTCCAAAGAGGATGCCTCCCCCTTCCATAAAATAAAAACATCGTCCACGTAACGTTTGTATAATCTAATATTGGACCACCGAACTGGATGGTTGTAAATAAACTGGTTCTCCCAATAAGAGAGCACAAGATTAGTATAGGTGTTAGCACAGGGTGTGCCCATGGCTACACCCTGTGCTTGTTTATATAGTTGTTCAGGACCTAGAAAAACATTATGGTCTAACACTAAATTTAACATAGTAGTTATCAAATCAATCTTTTGTTGCTCAACCTCTCGTGTCTTCAAAAGTTCTCCAATAGCTGTAACACCATAATCCTTGTTGATAACAGTAAAAAGACTTTCTACGTCCAGGGTCACCATAAGGTATGGGTCATCATTGGGTCCCCTCTGTATCTCACCTAATGCTCTCAAGAAACCCCCTGTTTCAGATAAGATATTTTCTGTATTATCTACTACGGGCCGAAGTGTAGTTTCAAGCCATATCGAAATGTTTTCTGTCACCCATTTCCTGCCAGAAACAATGGGTCTTATAGGCGGATCATTCAGAGATTTGTGTATTTTGGGTAGACCCTTAAAAATGGGGGTTACTACACCTTCTATTTTAAGGAAATTATATAATTCCTCACTGATAGCTTCCTTCTGTAAAAGTTGTTTCAAACAAGCATACACTTTATCAACAAGTAACTTAACATTAAGTGGGTTCATTGGAATGTAGGTCTCCAAATCAGATAATAAAAGGCTCAATTTATTGTGGTAGAAGCTAGTATCCATGACCACAATAGCCCCCCCTTTATCTGCCATTTTGATTGTAACCCTATGATTATTGCTTAGATCATATAAGGCTTGCTTCTGTATAGGGTTCAAATTATAATATCTTTGTGTAAAGCCCCTTTGAAAATATTCCAATAAATCATTCTCACAAGCCTTAATAAAGAGATTCATAGATGCAGTAAATGTGGGAACAAAAGTGCTCGGTTGTCTCAACATCCCCCTATTAGCATTACTACTACCAAACATGTTACGTAAAGCAGCTGTTCTACAAAACATCATAATATCCATTATTACTTCATGATATGCACTTTCTCTACTTGGAACTAACGACAGTCCCTTGTTCAGAACATACAATTCATGCGGACTCAAAATGTGACTAGATATATTATATACAATATTATTACCAATAGTAGTCAGTCCAGAAACCTCTTTTTGCTTTGCGAGTCTCTGCTCTCGCTCAAGGAGCGCTTCCATGCTCCCTTCTTTCTGACCAGAACGGGTAAGTTGTTCAAAAAATTTTGCTCCGATAATGGTCCCTTGGGGCGAGCCCCCAGTCGTATTTCATCATCCACTTCAATCCCCCTTCGACTAGTCTTATTGTCCATATTGATTGTTGTTAAAACATTTGCTGCTTCTGAAGTCAAACGATGTTCTACTACACTTCCTTTAACCACATTGTCACCATTCACTGCCAAATCTCCCACAGAAGCACCCGCAAAATGAGGCGCTTCAGTACTGAAAACAGTCACGGTGTTGTCAATGACGTCATCTTCTATCGACAGGCCCTCACGTTGGCAAGTAGATCGCTGTTGTAGCGTAGCTATGCTTCCAGATGGCGTGGCCCTCTCAGATCTCTCAGAATGCCTCACTGCTGTGGAAAAAGTCTTATCCACCTGGCGTGGATAAATCGAGGGTCTAGTGTCATTGTTGTTTCTTCCTAGATGTTCCGGTCTAGGTTTCGCCCACACAAAATGTTACCTCTGGAGAAATCCTCGTGATCTCTCCTAAGTTTATTCATTTTAGTTGTCTTCAGTTTATTCTCATTTTCAATCAAAAGTTGGTAAGTTTCATTTAACCGTTTTGTATGGGTTGACCCTGCAAAATCGTTCTGTAACTGAAGGTGTAACTTCTTAACCTCTTCCTTTAGAGAGGTTATTTCTGGAGCAAAATAACTGTTAAGGAGTTCCATATATTGGAAACTCGTTCTGATGTTTATCAACTGCCATTTTGCCAACAATTCTGGGTAACGATTACCCTGAGTCGGCATGCATAAGACCCTCATCCCACGAGGGACTATGCCATATTGTAAACATGCTTGGAAATGAAATGTCTGCCATTGTAGTCGTTGCAGTTTTGCCATTTTAAAATTATAATCTCTCAAGAGTCCATCAAAATTTTGGTCTACCATTACTGGAGTTGAGGCATTGAAACTGACATTATCAGGTATAGAGAAACCCATATCAAGCAGTGGATTATCCATGGAAATGAAATGTTCAAAATTTTGTTCATTCCCATTCTGTCTCTGTTGTTCATTAGCAACTGTATCATAAGCAGAACTTACTTGAGTAGGCATAGTTACAGCAGCTCAGCACCTATAGAGCACAAAAAACACAGTCCAAGTATACCCAACAATGCTCGATGCTGACAAGATCCAACCAAGGGAAGACAATCCAGTACATTCAAGCAAAAAACCTTCCGGATGGATGCTGCTGTTTCTGAAACTCTTTATTAAAACCAAGTAAAATCCAAAGAACAGTCTATAGAAAATGTTAGCGCTTTCGGGTGTTACCCTTCATCAGACAAAGACACAAACATTATCAAACACTATTTAAAATAAATATGAACCAATCATAAGCTAGTAAAAAACCCGCCTATTTTTCAGGGCGGGCTTCATAGGTATGACGTCATTAAGACCAGGCCATCTATGGGCCATAAGCTCTATAATCCACCTTGACTCAATGAGCTCTGTCAGTTGTTTTATGTCCCCCCCCTTTGTTTAGTTTAACATTCACAATAGCCCTAAAGCTAAAGTTGTGTGTTGGAAACTCATTGACGTGCCTACACAAGGCATTATGTATATCGCCATTTCTTATGGCTGATAGATGTTGTAGCACCCTTACTTTGAACATATTGTTAGTCTTGCCAACATAGAAACATGGGCAAGACTTACATTCAGCCAGGTAGATGATGTCCTTAGTCCTACATGTTGCCCTGGCTTTTAGTTGTAAATTTCTACCTGTAATGTAGTGCACAAAAGTTGTATTCCTATTAATATAGGGGCATGCCTTGCATGCTCCACATGATGTGCTACCAGTTTGTTTAACATATTTTCTATCCTGTAAGGTGTGCTCCCCACAAAGAATGTCCTTCAGATTTTTATCTAAAAAGATAAACAATATGTTCAAAGTAAGGGTGCTACAACATCTATCAGCCATAAGAAATGACGATATACATAATGCCTTGTGTAGGCACGTCAATGAGTTTCCAACACACAACTTTAGCTTTAGGGCTATTGTGAATGTTAAACTAAACAAAAGGGGGGGGGACATAAAACAACTGACAGAGCTCATTGAGTCATGGTGGATTATAGAGCTTATGGCCCATAGATGGCCTGGTCTTAATGACGTCATACCTATGAAGCCCGCCCTGAAAAATAGGCAGGTTTTTTACTAGTCTATGATTGGTTCATATTTATTTTAAATAGTGTTTGATAATGTTTGTGTCTTTGTCTGATGAAGGGTAACACCCGAAAGCGCTAACATTTTCTATTTACTGTTATTTTGGATTTTACTTGGTTTTAATAAAGAATTTCAGAAAACAGCAGCATCCATCCGGAAGGTTTTTTGCTTGAATGTACTGGATTGTCTTCCCTTGGTTGGATCTTGTCAGCATCGAGCAGTGTTGGGTAAACACCTGACATATGGAATGACAATCTTATTTTCCTGACAATTGATGTAATAGATTTATTTTCCAGCATACCTAAGGAAGTAGTCCTTGAGTACTTTTGTAATAGCTTGAGAAAATATTCGGGACTTACGTGGGATAAGATCAATCTAATTACAGACATGATGGGGTTAGTATTAGACCATAACTATCTCCAATTTCAGGGAGAGTATTTCAGACAGAATAGAAGGGTTGCCATGGGGGCTTCTTGTGCCCCCATATTTGCAAACCTCGTCATGCTTGAGTGGGAGTCTGAATATGTGTTCCGTAGTGAATACTATTCGCACATAGCTTTATACACTAGATATCTAGATGATCTATTTATTCTATGGAAGGGGCCATCTGAATCTATAAAATCATTTATTGATTACATTAATGGCATGACTGAATTTTTGAAATTCACATATAACATCAATAATGAAGGTATAGCCTATTTGGATACTTTTATAAGTCATACTATAGAAGGATTTGCATCTAAAATTTATAGGAAATCCACCTTTTCAAATGACTATATCGAATTTGGTAGTAGTCATCCACCCCACATGTTTAAGAATGTGTTTAAAGGACAGTGCATTCGTGCTGCACGAATGTCATCGAGTAAAGCGATTATGGAAGAAGAATTAGATTTAATATTCAACATGTTTAGGACAAAAGGTTACCCTATCCCTATGCTAAAGGAAGTAGTCTGTTATGTTAGTAAACAATGGGGTATTAAATATTTACCATTGTTGGGAAAAACTTTTGCAGTTAATAAAGAATCTGATAGGAGTGGTAACACAAATCAAGAATATAACAATACATATGTGATCATGTATAACCCATATGTCAATTATGTGAAAGAAATTTTAAATAGACATTGGGACCTGATTACAATTTCAGATAGCATAGGAATAACTTTAGGAAATTACCCTAAATGTGTGTACAAAACGGCCCACAATATTAAGAAGCTACTAGAGAGTACCAAGTGTTTGAGAAAATTGAAGAATACATCCACAGGAACCACGAAGTGTGGTTCCTGCAAACAATGCAAATACATTAATGAAGTAGTGGGAATTAAGCTGGACAATATCAACAAGACTTATATTAAGTGCAGGGCAGGTAATTGTAACACTCGACAAGTTGTTTACTTAGCAACTTGTGTATCCTGCCCAACATATTATATAGGAAAGACAGAAAGGAAAATCAAAACACAAATATATGAACACTACTATAAGATACAAAAGGAAGACATGAATAATGCATTATACAAGCATATATTAAGTAAAGGGCATGAACATTATTTTCAATTTTCTATCATTGAACAGATTGATAGTAATGTATGTGGTGGGAATTGGAAAGTTTTTTTAGCTATGATGGAAAGTAAGTGGCAGATTTATACAGATGCCACCAGGAGTCCTGGTATTAATGACAATATTAGTATCAAACCTTTTTTAACACTTGAATAATAAGCGTATGTTATGAATTTACTTTTATATATTTATATTTTTATCTACATTATGTTGTGTTTATAGTGGTTAATTGTTATTGCATTGCATATATTTGTATTTGGAAGTATTTTTCTTCATATTTATTATCGGAATATATAGTATATCACTTTAAATGTAAAACATTTTTTGGCGCCAAATTGGTTATTTAAACTGGATGTGATGTGTAGTTCCTGGTTCTGAAGAAGTCTGTATTCCAGCAGTTGAAAGCGCTTAACCAGTTGTGTCGAAGAGTTCTTAATAAATTTTACTTGCCTGTTCGAGCTGCGCTATTGTTTATTTGAAACCTCAGGATCCAATTTCTACTAGTGGGTTATCCAGTCGCTTTGTTGTTTAACATTATAAGCTGCTGACAGGTGCCCAAACACCTTTGTCTGTAAACACAGGTAAAATAATGTGAATGGGAACACCACTCACCATGGACTATGTATTGTAACCACTCCCACCCATATTATGTATTGCCAACATTATAAGCTGCTGACAGGTGCCCAAACACCTGTGTCTGTAAACACAAATAAAATGTTTAAAATGGACAAACTCTGTCCATGTGCTTTGTCTGACATTTGAACATGGCCAGGGCAGTTCCATTCACCAGGCGGACAAGCCTAAACCCAGATCACCACATGAACACCCTGACAATTAAAGACTTGTATGTGTCAGGACTATAAGCCTTGGGTTTCTGAATATCCCTGCAGTGATTAAATATGCAGCTTGGGTCCAGAGCAGTAGGGAATAGGGAATGTGTAATATGTAGTATCGCATTTTTCCCAGCAGGAGAATGGATGCCTGTGTCGTAAGTGAAGCGGTGAGGCATATGTTAATGTAGCTATGTACTATGGGTATGCATATAAATGAGTCAGAACACCAAAAGTATTGTAGTTACAGCATCCGGTCAATGTGAATGCAGTCCCGGTTCAACTACGACTACAGCACATATAATGTTAAAGTGTAATGAATGCGTCTGTGCTGTACAGACATTTAAATATGTAAAGGTGAATGTGTGTTTTGCATATGTCCGTTAACCGGATTACAGATATTTTACTGGTACTGTCACAAGTAATAAAGCCCACATAAGCAGAAAGAGTTAGTAAACATATGTAACCCACAATAAGGATATGCATGTGCGCCTGCATGTAACCCACAATAAGGAAATGCAAGTGCGCCTGTGTGTGTGTGTAATCTGCTCACAGCATAGCAAATGAATGCTGGTTTCTACACGTAATGTCTATATATGGATATATACATTTGTGTATAGATATATATCCACAGACTTAAACTAAATAAATATATGAAATAAAGAATGTACAGACACATATATATATATATATATATATATATATATATATATATATATATATATATATACACAAACACATACAACATTAATTGATATATACCTAACAAACATATAAACAAATGTCCTCTTAGATATAACACATGTACATAAATAGGTTACATCATAGCTAGTATGGATAGACATACAGACATGCAATTAAGGTAAATACACTGCTGCTCTCAAAACTATTGCCCGGAAAGTATCAGTGTGCCAGATCTGCAAGTCCTACTCTTTAAACATGGATATAGGTGTCCTTTGCAGGACCCCAAAATTGTGAATCTATACACGCACTGTCCTGTAATGATTGCTGCAAAGAAGTGTCATCCGCAACTACAATATAGCTGTACATGCAACAGTAGCTTGTGCAAGTGTAATAACACATGGGTTGACAGAATGTATGACATATGTCCCGATATGCGGAGAGTGGATAGTGCTTAGAAGTGTCTTCATACTTTATTATCGCTCACATTAAATATGTGTTATGACTACTGTGGAGGGTTGTCAGGTCTGGGAATCATGGATATGCAATAATGGACCTAGGTGCCTAGGTGTTGGTTGGCACAGATTTATGAGGTCCGCCCCATGGGAGTGATTAATATTCCTATGTGGGTATAGCAGACGCCTATATCTTCCAAAAATGAAGAACCCATCTACTGGATATTGTGTAAACTATTGGGGGAAGATGTAGGGACTTATATTAGTGTCGTGTAAGTGATTATCATGGACGTACATGCGTACGATTAAGATGGTAACCATACCTCTCAAACCATCAGAATAAGACATCTGGACAAAGGCATTTTAAAATAAGTACAAATAGGGAATATTTCAAATATCCCTCTTACAAAGTCAGAACATTGATAGAATAATGGATCATTCATTAGTATGAATGTTTTGAGGGTTATTAATTATAAACTACTAATGTCTGTCATTATTGTCTAACCCCACAGTCCCTAATGACTTGCCACTAAATTACCAGAAAGGCACAATATTATTAAAAAAGGAACAAAATTATAAGTCTAAGTTCGGGACATTTACCCAAAATGTGTACATTTTAGAGGTATGAAGGTAACTCTGACCTAAATAAATGTATAGAACGAGTGAGATTAGGTGGACAGATGTGAAGAAAGACGTGATGACAAATGACAAAACATGTATAAGTCAAAAGCATGTACCTCGATAAATTTGATGAATACTTATGCCCTGTGATAGTCAATGTGGAAGGTTAATAGAAACAACATAAATGTGTCCCTCAGGGTACTATGCAGTGTCCCCGATACAGTGTTCAGTCTCCCACACTCGCATGTGAGTTCTGCCACTGACGGAAAGCGCAAATACCGGCGAACACATAAGGTAGATGATAGCAGAATATGTTTTGATTAGCACCTGTTGGCTTTTGTGAGGAACACAACACTCTGGGCGGGTGTGTCCTACAAAAGAAATGTAATGGCATCTGGCCTGTGATTTCTTCATATATTGTGTGTAGTGGTGTAATAAAATGACATATCTTGTATCAGAAACGGATACATGTTATAGGAAACAGTATTATCGACTATATTACTACAAGACAAACCTGAAGGTATGAAAAGTGCTGAAGTAGTCAGTTTAGTATTGACCACAGGTATGTGTTGACTTGTCAAATGTCACAGCTGTACATATAGTTCCTATAGGGCTGTCACCTCTACAAATGATGAAAGTGGGAGCTGCTCTGTAGAAATGACAGACGTAGCAGGTCAAAACATACCTACAGCCATGCTTACTCCACAAATAGTCATATTAGCACACAGCAAACCTTAGGCCAGGATTCACAAAGCCTTGATCAGTGTGTACGAGTAGAGCAAGGCAAGATGTCTGCCGAGCTATTCAGCAATATCCTGTAGGGGCGTGTAACACAGCCCCTAAAATGAACGTTGCACGGACAATGTTAGGATATGCAAATTACCCCATTTGTAGGTGAAAGCTATGCAAATGATGTAAAATATGCGATACATGAAACAGTAAGCTGTCCGTGCAAGAGTAGAGTTATGTGCAGAAATGTACACAGATGTTAACCGAGTAACGTTCTGCAAGTAGCTAAACGGAGCAATGTCATCTGCAAATAAAGGATGGATTTAGTTGAAGAAGCATGCCAATGGCCAAATATAAGGCCAGTGGCATGTTTTTCCATTGGAAATTAATAAAACTCTAGTTGTCCTCCCCCGATCTCCGGTGTTTAAGCGTGGCACAAGTGGCTGAGTATGCGCTGTGCATACAAAACAAGACAAATATGTAAAATATACATAGAAATTGTAATGTCAGTTAAAAGTTAGTTCATCATGCAGGTGAATGTCAAGCTGAAGACAACATGGCTACTGAGTAGTGGTTGCTATGTGTGGAAGTGCACTCTCAGAGATGTAACCAAGCATTAGTAGGCAATCCTATGCAATTGAGGCTGAGGATAGTGAAGCACAATTTGTCATGCCATATGGGCCAAGCCTCTACAGTGTAAGAGTAGGTTAAGGGGACTATCAGCGTAGAAGATAGGTGACATCATGAGTGTGTAAGTATAAAACACCGTAATCTTATTGGAGCAGTGTGTCACATGTTTTCTGTCAGTGACTCATCAGTGGAAGAGGCGTGTTATGATTTATCCTAGGTAAAGTCAGGAAACTGACGGTGTATGCCATGGATATCACTGAAGTTTCTTGCAAACCTGCTGAAGTGTGCTTGCGCCCATGCAAGCCTTAAGCCCGAGTAAGCATGTGTGCATGTGTGTCTGCCCGTGTGCGCGAATTGAAGAACGAGTAAGCTACTGTAAGATTGTTGAAGCCTGTGTAATGTTGTGTAAGCCAGTGTAAGTGTTTGTACGCATGTATAAGCCTGTGTGCGCATGTGGAAGTGGATGTGCACTTCACTGTGCTCCTATGCGCAGCGCCGCTCACTGTGGACACAAACAGTGAAAAGGAAGGTAAACAAATAGCAGTAAGTTAACCAAGGAGAACTACCATAGCTAGCAGATGAAAACAATCAGACTGAGCATATTACACAGCCAGTACAGTAGGCCAGCACAGCACAGCACGTACAACTCTACAAACAACATTCCACCATGTTTTTCTCAGACACACTGCAACACTGTAGTATACTAAGAGAAGTGAAAACTGTAAAAGCTTAACTGAGACAACATAATGTTAGGGGCTGCCATTGCTATTATACGTCAACATATGCAACATGTGGAGGGTTGTGCCAATGTGAATGCTGCTCAGCATCACACAGTGAGTAGACGGAGAGGAGTGTGCAGGCACAGGGCAACCTTCCAGGGGCTACATCAGCTGGAGATAGTAGAGCACTATAGAGTGGACAGAGACCTCCTGCAGAAGATTGTGGAGCTGTGCAGGCCATGTCTCACACACAGAACCAACAGAGGGAAACCTATCCCAGTGGAAACCAAGGTATGTGTTGCCCTAAGGATACCAGCAACAGGTACCTTCCAGAGATCAACTGGTGATATGATGTGGATTTTACAAACATCAGCATCCAGGGTACTGCACCAGTTCATGAATGCCATGTCAGTACATGTCAGTGATGATGTATATATCCCCAATTCCCGTGAGGTATTGGGCAGCAATATGTGTCTTTTCCACACAATAGTGGAATACCCTAAGTACTGTGTGCAATACACTGCACGCACATATGCATCAAAGCACCAGCCAGTGAGTGTGGTAGGGCCTACATCATCCACAAGGGCTTCCCCTCCATGAAGTGGCAGTTTGTGTGTGATGGCCAGCTCATAATAATGAATGTGTGTGCTGGATGCCCTGGGAGCTGCAATGCTTCCGATATGTGGCATCTGACGTAGCTGTACAAAACATTTGGCAATGGGGAAAACCCTCATGGTCACCTAGTGGGAAATGCTGGATGTGCAGTTCAACTGTGGTTGATGACACACATCAGAAATGCACACACACATGAACAGGAATGCCATAATGAGGCACACGCACAAACAGAAACTTTACTCTAGCATGTGTTTGTGTCGCTCAAGTCACAGTTCTGGTGCCTGGACACATCTGGTGGAGCATTAAAGCACTTGTCAACTACATGTACCAGAATTGTCTGTGGCCTAGGTCATCTGTGTCTCACACACACACACACACACACACACACACACACACACACACACACACACACACACACACACACACACACACACACACACACACACACACATGACAGTTTATATACATAGTGTGAGAGACTGTTCATATGTGTATTACTGCAGAACAGTTCAAACACAGCAAAGTATGTCAATAATGGACATTCATCATAGTTGTACAACCACCTTGGAGGATATGCATGCAGAACCCTCATTGCTTATGTGATACAGTGATGTACTTCAAAATACCATTGTAAATGCAAATATCAAATGACAAATGACATAGCACGTATCTATATGTACACATTGTTACCCATTATACATATTGGGGTGTAATACCTATGTGTTACTGTTGGTAAAGTATGTGTAGTAAATGTGGAAAATTGACTCTTTTTAGCCTTATAGGTTTACAGCATGGGTTGGATAACATGTATCTGTCTGTATGATACCCTTGTGTAGAATAACTGTGTCATGTGCAGAATGCATTCTAGGCCACAGTATGAATTCCCAGATGTGGACAGGAATATCCCTATTGTCTTTGCTTGTATCTAACATGGCTATATGTCAAACAGTAATGGTCCCAGCAATGTGTGGCGGTCAATACCAGTGCGTACTGGTATAGTATAGTACATGTAGGATCCACATGCTACTGTGTGTCAGTTGTGAAGATATCATATAGCAATTGGTTATTCAGACTGTTGAGGTCGTGTCTACTACCATACTGCAAAACAATCACAGATAGTAACAGTATCACCCACAGCACCGTGTAAAACCATAGCAATCACACATGTGTAGACAAGTACAACAATATGTGTAGTATAATGCATACTGGCCACCAATAGAAACTATGAAGTGTTAACAGTGTGTAATACAGGGCATGTCACCATTCCAATGTGTCCACTATACATGTACATGCAGACAGTGCAACTTCACCATATTCACATATAAATACATGAAAATCAGTACTACACACATCACACACGTACTGCACACTCTGAAACACATGCTGCCAATACTACACACATCAGTCAAATGGCACATGGATGGATAATACATCTTCAGAATTAACAGTGCTGTACACTATACTACATTGATGATCATAGCTGTAATGTATCATGCCTGCTTACATACACCTAGAAGGAAATCACACTTTGTGTTAACAACATTGTAATATTATTACAGTGCTATGAAGCCACCCTGTGCATCAGCACCATGTTAGTCTGTACCTGCATCAATGTTACACATTACAAGAGGTGGCACAGGTGTCATCATATGCACAGAGTTTGTAGTTTATTTTCCAGAGCCTGTCATTGAACCATCCAATCAACATGTATGCATTTGTGTGTGTGTGAGGGACAACAGGTTTTGCATGGCCCAATGTTAATGCAATGTGTGTGTGTATGTGTTATCCCTAGCTGTTTGTTTTATGTGTGTCTCTGCATGTACACTGTTTCAGCATGTGTCAGCCATATACTGGAGGTTGTGGGACAGTCACAGACTGTACCTGCAAGGCTGTACAGATCGCCATTTCTGGCCATTGACACCCCTCCATGCATTCAAGCATATTCCAGTCCTGCACCTGGCAATGTATACACATACATTCTTGGGATCTGTATCACAACCTGTGGATAAATGGGTGTCAGTAATGTTAACCTGATTTGCATAGTATTGTCATTTCATGCATAGTTATATGAGCTACACTCATCCTCCAAAGTAATAACAACTGCTGACTGCTGCTGAGATGTGCACATGACCGTTTAAAGGTGCTGTGCTATCATTGTTTTCAATGTCCCTTGTAATACCCAGCAACAAAATAACTGGTCACTACACAACTATAACCCAGGATCACTACAGCACACAGTATGTGCACTATCACAGAGCCATAGCACATTCAGATACATCCAAGGTTCATGAACAGATAATGCAGCACATTCAATAGTGCTAATATCCACATACATATTACAAATATATATATATATATATATATATATATATATATATATATATATATATATATATATATATATATATACACAGACACACACACACACACACACACACACACTTGTCAGTGCTGGGAGTTGAACATACACCTAACTACCTTATCACACTACAGCATTACGCATTTA
>NC_056733.1:703803973-703830427 GCF_019279795.1 Protopterus annectens | reverse complement strand
TAAATATTTTACTCCTGACATACTGCCTCTAGCTTAGTTAAACCCTGATGATGGACGTTCTTTCCACTAAAACTAACAACATAACCATGTTTAGGTACCTGCAATATCTGTGGCTGCGGGGGAGGGGGGGCTTAATCATTTTTGACTGTGTGGGAGCCCCACGAAAGCTGTTTTTGGGTGGGGAAAAATGAAGAGGAATAATTGAATTCATTTCCTGATTATGCTCTTTAACCTGAACATGGCTGTGATACAACCCTAATAGGATAAAGCTAATGATGAACACGAGCAGGGTAAGCACTAGAGAGATAAACTGCCCAGAGTGACTGATCTCAGTGCAAACCTTGGATTTTAAGAAGGGCTGATGCTTCCAATTTTCAGGGATGGTATTCTCTTTCTGGAAGTTTTATAAATCTAGGCAGAACACCACATACTATAACTCTCAACATCTTTGCTGAAGAATTGAGCTAGTGCCATAAATAATAGCAGAATAAAGGCTCAAAATCAGAAACATGTCTTAAATATTATTCTTTCACTTCAAATTAATTCTCTTAAAAAGTTAATAGAATAACACCTTTTGCATCAACATATATTTTTTTGGACAATATGAAATATAAAAACTCTGTCTGGATTTATTGATTGTCTGTAATCCTGAAGGATTTATAGAAAATCAAACTTTTTAGGATGGACAGAGCAAAATTATGAGCAAAATATGTGAAATCAGGGACGGTGACAAGTATGCATTACTCCTTAATGAGGTAAATAAAAGTGACCTACCCCTGCTGCTGTTTAATGATTGCTAAACAGTAGTCACTGATCTGGTGTGGCTGTGCTGGTGTTGCAAAATGTATTGCTATTTGCTGAAATAAGTACAAAACTGGTATTGTTATGACTTATGATTGTGTGTGTGTATTAAAAATATCACTGATTTTTATCTGTGCACATACCAAATAATGCCAGGACATACACATTATTCTTGTGAATATCAGTAAAAAGTGCAGATAACAAGTAATTATATTTCATTTTCAAAGGTGTGGCATAAAATATATCACAGAACATTCAGACACAGATCATCTAAAGTAAAAGTGGCCCGTACTCCCCATACTGTATAACTGGATACAGTGTGTTCCTGTAATCATCCTTGATTGTGTGGGGGCACCACACAATCTGTTGCTGGTTGGAGAAAAAATGTATTGTTTGATTACACTCTTTAACCTGAACAGGGCTATGATATGATCCTGTTAGGATAAAGCTGATAATGACCTCTGCTCTCATCCGCACCCATTCATAAACCACCCCTGATCAAATGTGTGTGGTTACAGAAAGCTGCTGTAGGTTACATGGGGGTAACTATTACTTCTTTATTTTTTATCACAGTCAGACCTTAGAGGAATGCACAGGAGGTCATTATAGATTGTGTTTGGGCTGAAGACAGTGTGGTCATTGTTTCTTTTACTTTTCTCGCAGACCTCAGAGGTGTACAAAGGTTATTATAGCTTGTGCATGGGCAGTATACTGTCTGGCAGCAACAAAGTTGAATATATTACTGCAGTCATTATTTTTTTTACTTCCCTCATAATCACCTTAATCATAATTTCTATTCTAGTCATCACTGATGAAAAGTTTGTGTAAAAAGAAAATAAAAAAAATACTTAAGAAAAAAAGTTCGAAACGTATAGAAGGCTATGGCTTATTGAAAAAGCTGAAGAGTAAAGGAAAATGTGAGAAAAGAAGAAAAAAGTTATTTGCATATGGTGGAGAACCCAAGATAAGAGCAAACAAAGGGGCGGACTAGAGGGGTGTGTGTGTGTCAGGGGGGACCTGTACATAGAGTTGTTGTAATGTATCACTGTTGCAACTAAATGTCCCTTTGTGAGATGGGCCAACATAATGTCGTACACAATCTTGATGTAATGTGATAGTATTGTAGTTACAGTCAGTTTGTGCATACTACATCTAGTTTGCAGCATGAACTAAAAGGTTGCTTAGAAGGCGTGGCAGTGATAGGGTGATACTGGGCCCCCCAAAATGCTAACACCAGCCCTGATGACGGACTATATTGGCACTTTACTCTCAACTTGAAAAAAAAAATAGTTGCAAAACACTGTATTAAAGGGCATTATGGCAAGGCAGACTGCCCTCTATTCATTAGGATTTGTTCAGGATTTCTAGATTTTGTCAGGAATTACATACAGCAGGAAAAAAGAAAATGATCTTCAGAATTCACTACATCTGCTGTTGCTGAGCTGAGTTACTGTTCACTGCAGCTGTGTGTTTCCATGAATCTGTAACATAAGGAATATTTCTTACATTGGTCTTACAGATGTAGGAAAACAGTACAGGTTCTGAGTGTATTTGTGTTTAAAACAGGCATACTGTCTTTGATGATGATATATATACTAAACTTTGGATGCTTTTGGAAAATACCATCATTAAAATAGAATTATTTCCTTATTTATTCATATATTGACAAGGAATCAAATTCAGAGGTGACACACCAATTTTATTGGCAATGGTTTTGGTTCTTGTCATTATACAAATGCATGTATCTTATGTTACCTAGTAAATTTTATTGCAAATATTCTACAAAAGCAAAGAAATCATGTATCCCTTGAAAAAATAGATTTGAAACTCATGGCTGACTTTGCAATTTTTGTGATTACATACTACAGGACCCTTCATATGAAATAAAACATTGCGGACTAATTTTAAAATCAGTCTGTTACCAGGATGTTGACCACTATCTCACACTGAGATGACTGGTCTGTTGAGGGTATCATGTCACAAAATATCCTTGCAAAGTATTATTTTTTATGGAAATGTAGAGCAAATTAGTTCATCTCAATCTGCATTATTGTCTTACAAAACTATTAAACGCCTTCAGCATCATTGTACATTTTTTTTTATGGTACATACCTTGCTAGACTACAGTCCAAATAATGACCGTGTCTAACAGAAAATAAAATGCAAGGCAAGCTAAATAGGTGCTGAAAATAAACCTGAACCACTTTGAGTATAATATTCCAAATAAGGTTGCCTTCAAAAACTTGTTAAAGGAAATAAAAGTTTGATAGAAACCCTTTAATGTCAAACATTACAGCAAGGGCTTCATCATTTCTGCTGCAGTGAGGTAGCGAGCGAGAAATAGAGAGGGCAAACTGTATCCTCGAGTTGAATAATACAAATGATTAACATTCACAAAAGGATACTGATTACAAGACAGAATTACAGAAGTCAGTACCTGAATACTATTACAGGATATAATACTTAGGTAAAACAAAAAAAAGGACGATGAAATTCCCAAATCCTGTAACTTGTATTCTTAAATGCCTTCACTTCTGACTTTAAAATGGTGCATAGTTTTAAACAGCTCTGTCATTTTGATTGGTTTTACCAAACAAGTTATCAAGGAAAGTTCCATGCACGTATAAATTCTTTCTCTGCTTGCCATTACAATATTGAGAACTGTCCTGTAGAAATGCAATATATATTAAAACAAGTTATCTCAAATTTCAGAAAATCATATTTCTTCAGTATATCAAATCGCAGACCTGCCCAACCTGCTTGGTCCATATTAGCACTTGTTTGAGTCCACTGGAGTGGGGTGCCTCACAATTCAATAATTTTGCAGCTTTCTCTGCATACAGTGTTTTGATTTTCTGGATGATCTATTTGTCATTGTGTGTTTTGATAGTACAGTCTGCCATCTTGTGATATTAAATCTTATTGCTCTGCCCTTATGATAAATATTTCCAATTTAAACATTGGGACAAAAACATTGTTATGTAGTCTAATGTTCAGATGTAAACTAACTTCTTGCTTGTGCACCCAAAGGTGTCCTATTAGTGCTGATTCTTTTATCAAGAGATGATGGACATAATGCCTCACTTAACATATATGAGTACCATCAAATGATGCAAAGACTGCATTTCTGACTGGATTTAAAAGTGAGCAAGTTTGCATGTTAAAGGCAGGGTGAGAAATACTCTTCAGATAAGTACTTTTTAGACATTTAAACTGAATTTAGAACAGTTTAAGTCCAAAAGTGGCTTTTGGCTACTCTTTCTTCCCAAGAATATGCAAGTTGTTTTGTGTTGCAGTAAAGAGACCAATATGCAGGCAGAAGTATAATGGAAGTGGTATATTACATATGTCGCCTGTTTATTACATAAGCCAGCTGTTTATTTAGGAAGCAAGGACAGTGTCAAGGTTAATCAGGAGCAGAAGCCACAGGAAAGCAACACAGTGCTGTTCAGTCACAAGTGCTACTGTTATACTTAAGGAGGTATAGATGAGGGAAAGGAAAATTCTTTGGTGCACTTTGTAGGTGGGAAGGAATAAAACACTCTTCTGTAATATGTACTATTGTGTGATTCCTAGTTTGGGGAAGCATGCGATATATTACCATGGAAGGATTATATGCTGATCCCACCATACTAGAACATTTATAACAAAAGCTTCACCGTTTCATTCAGGGCTTGGCAAGATGGGCAGCTTGTGTGAGACCACTTAAAACAGAAAAAAGAAGAGAAAGTATTTAAAACACTTGAGCCATCTCTTTTTTTTTCATTGCAAGTCAGATTTTCTCTAGCAAATACAAAAGTTTTACAAGGCATAAATTCCTCAAACTCAGATACAGTATTTAAAAGTACAATACTTGTGACAAATTGTGTGTGACTGTAAAGGAATGAATAGGTCTATCAGAACTGTATGCCTTGATTAATTTGATTGATTAATGCATTTCACCCATGAAAATGCTGAGTGCACAATGCTTGAACCAAGAAGTTGGAAAATTAAAACCATAGCAGTTATACCAAACTGCAAATTTAAATAATTTGAAAGTAGTGAGAACAAATACGTTACCATAGGTGTTCTGAGTTTATTAATCCAAAATGTAGATTTATGTTTTATTATATGGGATGTATCATGGCGTCCAGAGATAGATGTTATCACTGCGAATATGAAATAGAGGGTTTAGTCTTATCTCTTGAGTTATAGTCTGGGTAAATATTGCCTCCAACAGCTTTAGGGTTGCCATCTTTTCAAATACCCAAAGTGGGACTTTTTTGTTGAAACATCAGATTTTGCAGGGCAAAACATATCCACCGCAAGTACAAAGGACATAACTTCACTTTTTGTTGCCAGAATAAAAGTTTGTTCTTGTAACATTTGAATTGCTTATTCTGTTTCTTATAACATTTAGGTGTTTCAGATACAAAATAACTATTTTATGCAACTATTAAAGAAAATATAGGAAATATTTTTGTCCTAAAATCTCAGGACATTTGCCATTTTTTCAATTTTTTTGCAGGACACACAACTGCCCAAAGAGGGACTGTCCCTTGCAAGGTGGGACAGGTGGCAATCCTAAACAGCTTAAACAAATTTGCCACATTTTTAGAAGTAAAGACTTGGGTAGAAACCAACTAGTGATATACCTCAGTGTGTGTGTGTGTAATATATATATATATATATATATATATATATATATATATATATTATTTTTTTTTTTTTTACTAGAACATCACAATATTCTAATGGTGTTGGGAACAAAAACTGAAAGTCTGAGCAACAAATTCCTCTAAAGGGAGCGAGAGAGAAAAAAGTGAGAGAGTAAAACCTAATAATGCAAATTATTATGTAAAAGATACAAAACAAGATATGAAATAAAATCCAACTGGAAAAAAACTCTGGCATGTTCATTATTTCATTTTATTGTGTTGGTCAGCTAATGTATTACCTCAAGATAGCATGGCATATATTAGATAAAGATGAAAGTAAAGAAGTACTTGATGCATCTAGCAGTTAACCCAGAGGACTAAGGTTCTGGGATGTTAATGAGCTGCTTAATATAGCCCAGGATATAGGGTTTGATTCCTTCCAACTCCAGTTGTGAATGTCTAACCCTTAGCAATTCATGTAACCAGAAACTGCTCCTGGGTTAACCTTGGAAAGGAGTACTGTCATCCAGTGGGCTTACCCAATCAACAAATGCAGAAATATGTACATCCCACACCAATTAAGTGATGCTTGTAAATGCATTGACTTCAGACTGTTTAGACAGTTACTTTATAAAGAGCTTTATCATTTCTGTTGTTTTCTAACATATAATTTGTTCATGAAAATTGTATTTGGATACCTATCAGTGCTTCTCCATTGCAGAAATATTTCCACTTTAAACTTTGTCTAAAAATTTGAAAATAATGTGAGTTTTGATCTTAGTCAGATATTCAGCCATAAATTATGATCTGATAAGAGTAGTCCAAACCTTTATAACTCTTAAGACTAACATTGCATGCATTTGGACTGCTCAGCACTTCAAACTTTCATTGGATGCAAGGTACCTTCTACATCCCATAGTTCATGATACCTTTTACCCCTCCCTAGAAGCTTGACTAGTTCCTTTACATGCTAATAGTTTTTGCATGACAGAGGGATACAAGCTTGCTCCATGGTTTTAGTACAGAAAGCTTTCTGCACCTTTTATTTACACATCAGTCCTTGCATAATAATGAGCATATTCCATTTGTGTTTTAGTTGGCCAGTAAGTAAAATTAATTGCAGAAAAGTTCTGAGAAGACTCATGATCACATTGCAGTTTGGACTAGGAAGCCTCTCTTTTTCCAACTGTTGTTCACTCTTCGAGTTGGTATATTTAAAGCTGTGGAGGTAGAGTTTGCAGAGTGCTTTCCTACCATGTTGTGCTGCAGCAAGGAGAAATTACTGGTATTGCAGTTGTTTCAAGAAAGGACATGTCATAGGTGCAGCCATAGTCTGATTAGCTGTCTATGGTTTAATTGATTGCTTGGTATTTAATTATTCATATGTTTAGCTTTGGTACATATCTCACGTGGGATCTCCATCATATTAACTTGAAAAGCCTGCTAAAAATATATTCTTTTACACTAAAATCTTCTCATTGTTTTAAAGCAGAGCATTATTTAATGCAAAGACTAATAACCTGACTTTAGACTATATAGTTATAAATTTTATTTATCCTTTCTTGAGCGGTTTCCTTTTTCAGGGGCAACCTAAGGTTCTATTTCTATTACTAGTGGAAATTTATTCAGGACATCTTGGAACTTCCTCTACTCTCTCTTGAGAGCTGCTGTGGGATCTTTTACATTCACCTGAGCTACCACCAACTGAAGCAGATAGGACCTTGGTTTAACATCTCATCTGAATGATGACACCTCCTGGACTGCAGCACTTCCCTAAAGCTGCACTGCAGTGTTAGCAAGCCAATCATTTGGCATGGGAATAGAAACCACAGCCTTGTGGTCCTCCAACACCAAAGGTGTGTGCACTACCTGCTGCACCACTGATAGTACTAGCAGAATGCTGAAGTCTACTGCTTTCCAAAAAACATCTGTAGGTTATCATGGCTGCCACAGAAGTGAGGCATTTCATACTAAGTGATATTTTCATGACAAAAAATTGCACCCTAAACCAATGTAGAGAACTTATTAATGCAAGAGAAGTTTGTTTTATCTCAAATATAATAAACATCATATTAAAATTAAATACCATAAACAATATGCAACAATCTAGCAAAACAAATGACATTGTTTATATCATTTTTGTAAAGAAGCTAAAACCAATTAAGACAGTGACTCCACTAACAAATACTTTTGAATAAAAAGCAGAGATAGTTTACAAGGAGAATATGTTGATAATTATATTTCAGTAAAAGGCTGAAAACGTCCAAGTTAGACTATGTAGTCACTGCTCTTAGCGCTAGTGCTTTAACTCGCCCCAAACTATCGTCCACAACATCCCCTGCTCGTTTCTACTCTTAGTGCCTGCTAAGGTATAATTGAAACTGGTCTCTTCACCGGTTCCTTAGTGAGCTTTATTTTGAGGCTTGCGTTAAGCAGCGGTAGTCACTGCTCTTAGCACTAGTGCTTTAATTCGCCCCAAACTATCGTCAACAACATCTGTTGACCCACATTTCCTCCACTCCGCCGAGAACCGAAATGTGCTCCCCATACCAAGAAATAATTTAAAATGTTCTCTTTCTCAGACATAGCCGAGATTTCTGAACAATAATATATCGTTCACTTTAAGATAATTTATTTACTGTTTCTTCCTCTCTCGGCTTACTCTGCCCCTAGCGCTAATATCTCAGCGCCCTCTATTCAGCAAGAACCTTTAGCGACCTGGCTTTTTCTACCTACATTTGCCAAATAAGGTCAACATTCCCCTTCCTAGCATTAGAATTTAATGACCTATGTTTATTTTTCTTTTTTCTAGGAATAAACTCCCTAACTGTGTCCCTTTTATAAATTAGCATGGTTCTTTCCTCCCACTCCTCAAACCATTTTGTCCTACAATCTTCTTTAGACTTTGTTTTGCTGATACGTATTGTTTCTGTTTATGCCTATGGCCTGCCTTTGCCTGACTACCCCGTATGCACCTAAATATTCCAATTGTTGAGATTGCAACTATCTGTATGTGTTAGGTGAATACAATATTGTGTCATTTCTTATTTTCTGCACCTACTGCCTTTGATAATTCTCCTAGCCGGGAATATTGGTCTATTAATGCTATTGGAGTCTTATTACTGCTTTCTGACCACTTTAGGCAAGTGTTAATTTCTCAGTACCTATATACCTGTAACATAACTATTGCTTAAAAGTTGATTTGTTGTAGGATGTCTTAACATTACCTGTGAATCTTCTACTGCATAACTGCTCTAACCTTCACTTTTATCTCATTTTTTCCTCAATCCCCAGTTCTTCTCTTCTGTCCCTTCCTATTTTCTTTTCCTTCTCCCACTCCACTCTGTAAACTTCTATCCATTAGCCTGTTTTTCCTTCTTCCTGAACTCTCCTTCTTCCTTTTTTTTTCCCATGTCACCCTATTTCTATCTTATTTTTCTCACTTTCCTTTTCATTTGCTCCCAAGAGTGCCCTCCCCACTTCTTCACTGAACAGACAGGAGATCTCTCCCAAGATAAGAAGACAGTGAACATTCCACTTGAGCTTTAATTAATTTTGGGACCCTTTCTCCCTTGTTAAGGAGACTCGGTGTATGTATTTCCTTGCATTTTGTTTATTTTCTAAGCACTACCTTACCTTGAGCAGCATTCTACCTCAGTGCATGTGAAGGCAGCCTACCACTGGTCTCTGCACTGGCCCCCCCTCCTCCTTGGTCTTTCAGTCTTCTCCCCAAATTGCCTCTTTCTAATCTCTCTAAACCTAATCTTCTCCAGGGAACATCTTTCCTCGAAGTGCACCTCCCTCCTTTTTCCACTAGATGGCAGCATACTCCATACATACAGAATAGTAATACTCCTTCTCCCTGCTTCACAACTTTCTCTGCCTAACAGTGTCTCTGCCCTCCTTTAAGGATCCTGCACTCTCTCATATACTTACTAATAGTGAGCTCCTCTTGAACCAAACAAAACCCCTAGTCATACTCTAATACACTCCTCTATAAAAGAAGTTTACAACCACTTACCTGCACCCCTGCTACAGCTCTCTTCTTTCAGCCTTGGGGTTACTGATTGTTTACTCAGGCCTTCCTGTCTCCTTGGCTCTTCCTGTCTGTCAGCCTTGGGCTCACTCCGCTCCCCTACCCTGCCCCCAATTCCCACCTGCCCCAGTACTCCTACACTTATTCTTCACCTTCCAGCCACTCCCACTATTCCAGCCTATCCTGTTAAATTACCCCTCCCTCTTCACCAACCAATCCTGATACACCTGCCCGTCCCCCATACACCTTCCTCTCTAAACCACTCCCCACCCACTCCTTTCATCTCTTCAACTTTCTCTTTCTATCACCTCCTACCAAATTTAATTATCATGCCCACCCTTCCAACCAAACTCCTCCTGCTCTCATCCTCTACCATACTTCTATTATACCTTTACCAAATAACCAACTATACCAATTTCCATATACCCTCTCCTCCTCCTTCTCCCCAAAACCTCCTATCGTCCCACTACCATAATATCTCTGCTTAATTATTTCCCTCCCACCCCTCCCTTCTATCAAAAGTAAAACATTTCCTTACCATAAATAATAACTCCAAAATTAAACCAAAGCCTTTCCGCCCTCCTCCAACTAATTGCAAATCAGAAAACAACACCCCCCACCTCACCTACCTTTATCTAGCTGGTGACATTCACCTTAACCCAGGCCCTAATTTCTCTCCCTCTATTCTCCCACACTCTAACAACAAACACCCTAACAAAAACCTCAAATGCATTACTATTAATGCCCAAAGCCTAAAAAATAAATTAACTCTCTTCCATGCCTGGCTCAGTCATAACTCTCCTGACATTGCTGCTATTACTGAAACATGGCTAAAACCTGATATTTCTGACTCAGAGTTCCTTCCTCCAGGATTTCATTGTCTCCGGTCAGACCGGCCAAATAAAAGAGGTGGTGGCGTTGCTCTACTTTACTCCAACCTCTTGTCCATTACTCCCTACCCTATCCCCATCCCCTCTTTTAACAACTCTGAAATTGTGATTGGTTTATTAAAAATAAACAACCATAAAAGCATCTGCATCATTTGCCTCTATATTCCCCCTGGTAACAATATCAGTACTCTTGAAGACATCCTCTCCTGGACCTCCTCCAATATTAACCTGGAAACCTTCATTATGGGTGATGTAAATATTGACTGGGGAAAAATCAATAGCGCCAATCCCACCATAGCCATCAACCTATTCAAGTTCACTCAACTTACTAATTCCTTCACTCGACCCAACAAATCTAATCC
Organism: Protopterus annectens; assembly: GCF_019279795.1. NCBI lineage: Eukaryota > Metazoa > Chordata > Ceratodontiformes > Protopteridae > Protopterus > Protopterus annectens. The sequence continues at coordinate 703,819,701 of NC_056733.1, read as the reverse complement.
CCCTGGCACAATACTTGACTGGATCCTAGTATCTCACCCAAATAAAATTATGAAATCAGGCGTCACCTCTGACCCACTAGGAGACCATTTCCCTGCCTTCGCCATTCGTGCTGCTCCCTCCTCCCCACACTCTCACCACTACATTCATACTCGTAACCTATCTAACTTTAACCCTACGTCCTTCTCTAACTCTCTTAAACTATCCAACTGGAACCTCCTAAAAACACTACCACTAGATGAAACTGTAGACTACTTCAATTCTACATTTTTAACTGTCCTTAACTCCCAAGCCCCTATTAGAACAAAAAGAATCAAAACTATTAACTCCCCCTGGCTCTCTAAAGACACTAAAAAGATAATGCTTCAAAGAGATAAAACCTGGAAAGCCCACCTAAAACATAGGGATCCACAAACCTTCCTCAAATATAAGCAGTTGAGAAACTTAGCCAAAAAGCAAGTCATTAGGGATAAAAAGTCCTACTATATCCAACTACAAGAAAACAATGCAAGAAATCCTAAACAATTCTGGAATTCTATTAATTCCCTCCTTAGACCAGGTACAAAAAGCAACCCCTCCCCTGATACCAGCAAATCAGACCTCGAAGTAGCCTCCCTTTTCAATTCATTCTTTACCTCTTCTATCGCTGATCTAACCAAAACTTTCTCCAACAATAACCCTCCCACCCTTTCTGCTCTATCTTCAGTCCCTGCATCCCTTGCCCCCTCCTTTGAACTCAAACCTGTATCCACCAACCTTATAAAGAAACTTCTCCAAAAACTAAAGCTTTGTTCAAGTGCCCCTGATAAAATTTTATCTTCCTTCCTAAAAATTTCTTCTGACTCTGTTGCCATAACCATCAGCATCCTAATAAATAGGTCTTTACTTGAATGCTATGTACCCAAACTATGGCGCTTTGCCTTCATTCTGCCTTTCCACAAGGGTGGCAAAACTTGCTCTGTCTCCAACTTCCATCCCATAGCCATCCTCTCCCCTATATCCAAAATTCTTGAAAAATGTATCCACCTGCAGCTCTTGCCATTCCTTACCAAACACCAACTTCTCTCCCCTACCCAACATGGCTTCCGCCCTGGACATAGTACTACCACTGCCCTTCTCTCCTTCTTACACTCTGTCAACTCAGCACGTGACTCCGGTAACTTAGTCTCCTCTGTTCTTTTAGATTTATCCAAAGCCTTTGATACCATCTCTCATTCACTCCTTCTAAACCACCTCTCTAATCTCAACATCTGCAAAAAAACTCTCTCTTGGTTCTTCAGCTACCTTTCAAACAGGTCCCATGCTGTGAAATGGGGCCAAGCTACCTCTTCTTTCCTTCCTACCCCTACTGGTGTACCACAAGGTTCCATTCTAGGCCCATTACTATTTAACATCTTTATTAATGACTTCCATAAAGCTATTCCCAACACCAAAGTTGTGCAATATGCCGATGATTCCACTTTAATCTGTTGTGCCCCAAATCTAGCAGAACTAAAGACCCTAACACAGATTGCCTTTTCTACCACAGAAAACTGGATGCTCCAAAATCATCTTGCCCTAAATGCAAACAAAACTAAAATCCTCCTTTTTACCCCATCTAAATCATCCTCTCTAGATAAGAACTCATTTAAAATTACCAGTCACAACACCTCCACTATTGAGATTGTCTCCTCCACCAAGCTTCTCGGCGTTATAATTGATGACCAACTAAAATTTAATGACCATATCCAACTAAACATAAAAAAAACTTACATAAAACTTGGACTACTGTATAGAAACAACCACTTCCTCTCTCCTCACACCAGACTTATGCTTGCCTCTACTTTCCTTCTTCCCTCCCTCCTGTATGGCGCTCCCCTCCTCACTAATTTATCTTCTACACTTACCTCCAAATTGGAACAATGCTACAACAAAATCTCTAGATTTGCCACAAATGCCAAATCCTCCTCTCATCATTGCACCTCCCTCCACTCCTTAAACTGGTTGGAACTCCCCAATCACCTTGACTTTCTCCAAATCTCAACAGCCCACAAATTATTCTTCCACCCCTCAAACTGTCCTGCTCTTTCTAATATTCTACAGCCTTATAACCCCCTTAGATCCTCTCACTAAAACCTAATCACAGTTCAAAAACCTAAACACCCCGCAGGTCAACTGCTCTTGTGCTTTACCCTAGCCAAAAAATGGAATTCTCTGCCCTCCTCACTTAGGACCTATACCAACCCAAATATCTTCAAAAAACAGCTTCATTCCTACCTCTACCAAAACAGGAAATGCAATTGCACTCCTCAGCCTTTACCTCTGAAGCTATCCTCCCACTTCTCTCCTGGCTAACCTCACTTACCTACCTAACCTCTTTAATATACTCAGCTTATATTCCTATTAGTACATCCTGATTTCTTGCCTACACCAGGATTTTCCCCTTGAATAATTGGGATTTTTTTCTTTTACTTCTCAGTCTCTGACTACTGTTATTTGTAATACAACAGTCTCTGAAACTTTTATTGTTACTTTTTATTCAAATTTTTATGTAATTTCGTTTATAAATTGTATGTAACTAAACACATGGAGCTTTTCTCCCTGGGCCTCCACTGAAAACGGGCCCCCAAGCCCAGTGGACCTCCCCGGTAATCAAACTGAAATAAATACATAAATGAATAAATAAATGTAGTGACAAAATAGCAAACACAGCATTTTGTGTTACAGAAAGACACATGGAATCTATTGTGAATAATGCATTTTTTAATGCAAATAAGTTTTGATTAGACTTTAAGATGTCACTACTGTTTAAAATTTTCCTCACCAGAAGATATATTCCATCTTTCACTGTTCATTTGAAAGTAAGAAGATATACAGCCTTATCTGATTGCAGTCCATTCACCAAACACCTTTCAGATATTAAAAAATAAAAATCATCCACTGGTAGGTAAATGAAGGAGAACAGACAATTAAAAACGCATCTGGTTTTACTGTAGCACTTTTGTCCAGAAGGACTTCCTCAGGATAAAACCATGCTTAAAATTGTCAGTTTATTTACAAAATTCAGTAACAGTCTCATTAACCAATTAATTCAAATTAGAAAACCAGCATTTGTTTAAAGACACAGCGACATTTACAAAAAATATTTAATACATATAGTAGTATTAAGTTCAGTATATTTATCAGATTGCATTCTTAGTTGCCATAAAGTTTCTTCCCTTAGCATCTTTTATTTTTTTTTTTTAATTGCCCATCTATAGTCCTCAGCAATGTGTTCTAACATAGAAAAATACAATTTCTTGAAACAAGAACAGGTCAAAGTATGCGTATGCAGTGCATTATTGTTGTAGTTAGACCTGATGGCATACAAGTGTTCCTTGATCCTATTGAATGGTTTCCTGGTGGTCATGCCAATATAAAATGCTTCATAGTGGGAGCAAATGGAAATATAAATCAAACCCACCAAGTTACAAACTTAGTAAGACTTAATTCTAATACAGTACTTTCTGTATGTGAGAGGCTTACTGATGGGCCCTCATAAATAAAATCGCATACACTGCAAAATCCACATTTATGCATGCCATAACTTTTCATAGTGTGAGGTAAAACTTTTTTTTGTATCATCATTTTTTCCAGGTACTGTTTAATAGACTTAGACTTCTTTTACGCACAAAATTAAATGATGTTCCAACAGCCCTGTATACATAAGGATTACCATTAACATTTCTCCAATTCTGACCAATAATTTATTTTATGTGCCTGTCATCAACAGTCATGTGTAAAATGAAGCTGTTGGTAAATTTCTTACTGGTATCAGTAGCTCTTTTTACTGGCATGCCTTCTTCCAAAATGGGGGAATAATTCATGTATTTTCTGTTTAATTTCCTGAGCAGTATGTTCTAATAAATTCAGTTCATATCTTCTATCTTAAAACATTTTGACAATTTCATCAATAGCTTTTAAGAAATTGTCTTGGTCAGCCTTGAAGCTATAATTATCTGGTCCCTTGGAATACTTTTCTTCATAAACATGGGGTGGACTCTTGAATAGTGCAGGTAACTGTTGGAAAAGCAAGGTTTCCTATAGATTTTACTAGAAACCTCATTCCAACTAACAGCAGCACCATCCAGAAAGGACACTTGACTCCATTCCCTGCACCACCCAAAATAAAAGTTAAGAAATTAACACTGCTATTCACTTCCTGATAAAACTGTTCTACTCTTTCAATAGAAACACTCATGATAAAAAAAAAAAATCAACAAATCTTTTATACATTTTTACGTTCTACGAAAAAATGAAATAGACTGCAGAACCTGTATTTCCCACCACCCCATAACAATATTTGCAAAGGAGGGTGCTATGGTAGCCACATCCTTCTTTTGCTGATAGTATTTACCATTAAAGGTAAAAAAAAATTGTTCTCTAGTATAACCAACATCAGTTCACAAGTAGTACTAATGGTATCACATGAAAAATTGGTGAATTTAGCCAGAAACAATCTCATAAATTCCAAGCCCTCTGTGATGGCAATACTAGTATAAAGAGACATCGCATGGATGGTGCAGTGGTACAGCAGTAGCGTTTTCACCTTACAGCAAGAGGTTCTCTGGTTCGATTCTCGGCTGGGGTGCCTTCTGCATGGAGTCTGCATGTCCTCCCTACATTCATGTGGGTTTCCTCCGGATGCTCTAGTTTCCTCCCACATTATAAAAACATGCATCTGGAGTGTTTCTCCCCAGGCTTCCACTGAAAATTGGCTTTGTTCCAAGTCGGATTTTCCCGATAAATGTTAAATAAATAAAGAGGGTAATCTGTGAAGCATCAGTATTAAACTGCCTTAGCCCATCAAGAAAATATCACAAGTCTTTTGTATAACTATCCAGTTCTGGACTAAAGGATTTAAACAATGGCGCCAAAAGACAGAAATACATTCAGTGACACTACCAGCGCTGACCCTATTGGCGCAAAAGGAAAAGGGAAAACATGGCTATAAAGCTTTGGTATGCCAGATAAAACTGCTATTTTTGGTTTTCAACCACAACAAATTGAGTGCTTTCAAAGGAAATGGATCCATTAGCTAACAAATCTAATAAAACATATCTATATTTATATCTAGAACAGGAGTGTCCAACCCGCGGCCCGCGGGCCGCATGCGGCTCTCAGAGCTCTTCCATGCGGCCCGCGACCCTTAAATTTAAATTTAATTTTAATTTACCTTTTTTTCCGTGTGTTTACACGTCCGCATACTTTTGCTGTTCTGCGCATGCGCCAACTTTCTTTTTTTTACGTTTTTTTCATACCAGTGTCTTTCCGCTGGTATGCATGCAAAACACCGCTCGTTTTTTATATTACTGGTAAAAGAAAAGCTGAAGCGAGATCGTGAAGAGTGGATTTATTATTTCGTTGTGTACACACCGACTACACTACAACATAGCAAAAGGTAAGTTAAGTATTTTGACACTGTGTCTGCTCCCTTAGTTTAGAATGGGTTAAGTCTGGAAGGTGCATTTTTGGAGTTTTTTTTGTATTAGTGGCCAGTTTGAAAGGGATCTGGCTGAGTGCTGTCTGTATTTCCGAGGGTATACTTGACAATCTGTATTAGGGTCTTGTCTTTAAAGGTGGACAACATCCAGTATTAGAGACTGTAAGGGTGGCAGTGACTCATTTCATACTGAAACTAGTGCAAGCCGTTGTCCATTCTTTATTGTAGTACATTGGTGTTTTTTGTTGTTAGCTCAGTTGGTGAAGCATTATTATAATGTGGTATTAGTAGCGGAGTTTGCAACAATAAGGGGCAGTTAGTGTTCAATCCTAGGAATTAGTCCATTAATGGCTATGGAACATCTAGCTTCTGGAGTGAGGAGATCCGATATCAAATAATCTGCTTTAAGTTCTCCTAATTATACTTTGTTAACTTGGGTCTCTAAACTAACTGCCACACTGCTCGCCATACCTCCAACTGTCCAGATTTTTGACACTAAAAACCTTTTGTTCTAACAACTTTCTAAGTTTAAAAGATTAATATTTAAAATCTGTCTTTGTCTTTCTCCCCCATTCTTTTGGCTTTATCCAAATTTCTTGTGCGGAGAGATTGAGAGACATGCTGTTCACTTAGTCATCAGGTGGGCTTTTTCAAAGAATTATGAGTTTCAGTGCCTTTGCAAGGAATGTGAGTTTCTCTTCATTTTCAAAGAATTGCAACTTTCAGTGTATTTTCAAATAATTGCATGCTTCAAGTGAAGGGAAGTTTATTTTTGCTCACACTGTTGTTCAATGTGCAACTGTTTTGTTTTAAATATGTCTGTTAGTGTTTGTGCTACTACAGAATTTGAAAGTAATGTTTGTAGCACAATAAATGGTCTTCTTTCTTTTGGTGCAGGTTCTACTCCCACAGCATGTAGATTAATTGCTGATACTGTAGTAGTGCATTTTAAGTGGGGACTGGGATGCTGCACTCCTGAGTGTGTCTTCCTTTGTGTGAGAGACCAACTATAAACCTGTTTTTGATTTGCCATCCATGCTCTATTACAAAGATGTTTGCCAGCAGCAAACTTTTCATGTTACAAATCTCTTTAATGTAGAAGTAATCAGATACATTTTACTTCTACACAGATGGTTCATATTGACTTATATTAGTGGATTGTAATGACAGAAGTTTGAGTAGCCTTTATGGTTGAAATGTTCTGAAATGGATGTTTTTGTCATTAATGATGTTTTGTTTCATTGCTACTGGAAAATGTTTAAAATTGCAAATTTAAAACACGATATAACAAGTAGTGCTGTATTATACAAGGAATATGATTTAATACAATCAGGAAGGTGAACCAAAGAACACATGCATGGTCCTAAAATGTAGGCAAGGGCCCTATGATTTGAAAACAGCTCAAAGGTATACTTTATCCACCACTGGCGAGATGCATTTTCTTTGAATGTGAGTTTCAATGGAGTTTCAATGAATGTGAGTTTAAAGAACAGAAAAGTTTACTGTTGTTCATTCTGTTTGTTTTCATTATGAGACTATTGTTTCGTTAACAAATGGTTATCTTTTTTGTGCTAAAATTTGAAATAAAAGTTTTAAATTACTGTAAGTCAAAATATCTGTAGTCATTGGAGAACTAAAGAAAAAATAGTATGGTAACTGGGGAGACAAGGCCAAGTAATGCGGCACTGGGGTGGCTGGAGGTGTCTGCTGTGTATGTGGGGCCTGATACCATACACTGCCTAGGCCCATTTGACCATAATCCAACTCTGCATGTGACATCCCATTGCAAGCATATACTTCTTTGTTTTTCTATCCTTCTGCCTAATCCTCTCTCTACACCTCAATCCTTCCTGTAGACTAGAGTGAGAGCAAGAAGAATATAACATTATTCCTAAGAATTGGAGGTGGTTGTAGGCAAAATGTTGAGGGATCAGTGATGACAGGGATAAGGGCATGTTTAATTTTTTTGTGCAGCTTGACTGTAGTTGTGTTGGTATTTACAGCAAGCTAGCCTAACTACTAGTTCCAAAGTACTGCAAAATCAAACTGTAGCTTTCTAATTATTTCATGAGTTGAATTCCCATACCTAGTGACTGCGTAATGTATGTAGATGTGGTTTTCAAGTGTCAGGAAGTCATTATTAATAAATGAGAATACAATGGCTCCAAGAATGGACACTTGTGGGACTCTGATGTTTCCATTTACTGAGGAATCATAAGCTCCACATGTGGTGTAGGATTGATTGGATGGGTAGTTATGAAACTACTGTAAACCTCTGGAGAGAAGCTGAGTATTGTATACCTATTTAGTAATTGCCTACAACTGACTGTTTCAAAGCCTGTATCGAGGTCAAGAAGTATTGTACCAGTTATCAGACCAGACATGGTACTGTAATTGGAATGGAAGCAGTGTTTGACGGTCATTCGCAAGTGATTCTTTTTCCAAGTAATTTTGCTAGTGAGCAACTGTTGGCAGTAGGGTAGAAGTCTGAGGGATATTCAACCGTTAAGAGATTTTCAATGTCAAATAGTTTCATAATTTTATTAGGTTTAATTAGTTGCTTCACACTTAGGTCCCGAGTAACACATGAGACTTGCAAGTTCATGTGTAGTTCAAACATTTTTTAATAATTGTAGTACTACATTAACAGAGTATAACCTAGTACTAGCTTTTTATTTATTAGTACTGGTTGATAATAATTTTATCACTACTACTATTTATGATAGTTTGGATGAACTTGGGTTCTTAGTTTAAACTAGCTAAAATGTCCGTTTTTAAACGAAAATACTTTTATGTATTTTATGCATTTTGTTAATTCTAAGAAACTATTGTACTTAATTAATGTTTTTAGTACTGGATGTACTGTTAATGGATTAATTGAAAGGTTTGTACTTGTTAAATTTTTTTACAAATAAACTAAGATGTTAGATTTAACTGTTTTTTAAATAATTAGAATGAGATATTGAATTTTAGGGCAAATATTATGCATTTATTAATTTATTTATTGTTCAAATTCACCTACAATACAGCCACATTAGTCCGCATAAACCTGGGGTCTTGCTTTTTTTTTTTTGCTCTTCAGTTAATGTGTGAGTCCTTTTTTTTTTTTTGGTCCTCACTTGCCGTTTGCCCCCAGACCATTTCTGTTGACTCAATGCGGCCCTTGCAACTGAAAAGGTTGGACACCCCTGATCTAGAATGTAATTCAACTAAAGAAACAAACTTATATTCATCCTGATTACTAAGCATTTTTTCCCATTTCTTGCATATAATTATTTTGGTACATAATGACCAAACCGCTCCCTTTGTCAGCTTTCATATACCTTAAATCTGATGTGGAACTTAGCTCAATTAAGGCTTCTTTCCCTAGTTTGGTTAGATTAAGTTTTACTTTTTTTTAACTTTACTATTAGGCATGCGCACAGTATCCTGCTCACAAATGTTATAAAAAGCATAAATAGTAGTTTGAAGTGCAGGATTAAAAGTACTAGGCTTTCTAAATGGACATACAGTCTGAAGTTCAATGTTCCAAAAAACGTAAGCTAAGTTCAGTTTCCTACAAAATAATTTAAGATCTTATAAGGTATAACTAACATTTGCTCTCTTAGTAGAAAAAAAAGACAAACCTTTTTTTTTTCAAAACGATGTACTTCCAAAATGTTCCTTAGTAAAGTTGAAAATATTCAGTTAACATATAAAAATGTCCCAAAAAAGCAGTCTCAAGCTCAATATCTAGTGATTCTTCTTCCTTTGCCTCTTCCTGCTTTGATGGCATTCTCTTATAGGTCAAAACAGATCCTGTGCCTGAAAGATGGGAAGTCTGTTTGCAAGTCTGTCTGACCTCCTTACTTGTTCTGGACTAAAAAAAACTTGTTTGTACCATTGGGATTGTTCATTTCTGCAGCAAGTGCAACAGAATGATTATTAGAAGACCCAGTAAATGACAAAACATGAACTGTCATCATTAGGTAACCGAATGGCATTACCTTCACTGTAAGCCGAATTGTCCCTTATTAGTTTTTTCTTTTTCCTTTGCACAATAGTTAAAGCACCCCTGTTTAAATTGGAAAAAATGGAATAAACTTCTGCTTGAACACGCCCATTGGTTTGATGCTTAGAAAGCTGAGTATCCAGTGCTTTGATTTTAATTTTTAAAGACTTGCATAATGCTTCCATTGTGCCCTAAAAGCATTTTAAACAACTGCAGCCCCATATCATTGAAAAAGACCACCAACTGTGAATAAAAAGGATCCTCAGCAGTTAATCCATTGGAAAACTTATAAACTCTTAAGCCTTTTGGCATTATTTATTTATTCATTTTACATTTGTTTACCGGGAAAGTCCGACTGGCTATATGTCTATTTTCAATGGAGGCCTGGGGAGAAAAGCTCCAGAAAGCAGATTACAAATACATTAGGACCAATATAAACATTTAGAGATAAGTATAATATGCAGTTTTCAGTAGGGTTACAAACTTAAGATAAAACATAGTAGACAACATCAAAATCATGCGGCTTCAGTTAAAGGCAATAATGCATGCAGTTATGGGCTAAGTCCCGTCAAGAATTCATGCACTTATTAGAGTATATGATAGAAATGCTTAGGGAGAGTTTGCAGGAACAGCGGGTGGTGATTAGTCGGGGTTTAAGCAGGGACATTGCCAATGCTGTTGGAAGTGTAGCTTGAGGCTTTTTTTGAACTGGGTTAAGGAAGATTGGTGAGTAAGTTCAGCAGGTAGCATATTCAAAGTTTTGCCTACTGAGTTGGCGAATAGAGAGTCCCCAGCCACATTTATGCTCTTAGTTGTTTGTACCAGCAGTTTGTCAGCAGAGTGTAGTGACGTCAGGTTGCTGTATGGTTTGATGATCTTATTTAGTGCTGGTGTTTTTTCAGGTTGATATAGTATTTTGTGGGTTATTACAAGTTGGTTGTATTGGAGAAGACCGGGCCACTCCAGCCATCCTAGTTGAGTTAGGTTGATTCAATAGTGGGTCCTAGAGGTAGCACTTGTAGCAAATCTAGCAGTATGGTTGTTACAACTAGCAAGTTTTGTAAGGGTGGCTTGGTTCAGGTTAGTGAAGAGGGGGGATGCATAGTGGAGGGCAGAAAGTAGGTGGGACCCAGCGATAGTGGTTCTTGCAAAAGGAGTAAGGAAGGGTTTGATCCTGTATAGGGAGCCCAGTTTTTTGTTGACAGATTGGATGATTTTATTGACATGGATATCATATTTTTGGGAGTTATCAACTGTGACACCCAGGAGTTTTGTATGAGTATCTGGGGATATAATTATGCCATTTTTGGAACTTATAGTAAATAATGGTGAGGAGGATTTGCAGGTGGGAGAAAAGATGAGCAGTTTAGTTTTGTTGGGGTTTAATAGAAGCTGACAGTTTGCAAATCATTTTTCTACATCATTGAAAGTATTCTGGGTTAGGGTCATAAGCTCAGATGAGGAGGAGGCGGTACATATTAAAGTAGAGTCATCCGCATATTGGATGCAGGTGGCCTTGGGAGTGATGGTGGGTAGGTCATTGATAAAGACTGAGAAGAGTAGTGGTCCTAGTATGGAGCCTTGGGGGACTCCTAGAGTAATGGGTAGACATGTGGATAGGGTATTCTGCCATAATACTGCTTGTTGTCTATCAGACAGGTAAGATTGGAACCATTTAATAGAGCTACTAAAGATTGGAACCATTTAATAGAGCTACTATTCAGTGACAATTCCTTCAGGGTATGGAGAAGCAGTTGGTGATTGACCATATCAAAGGCCTTGGAGAGATCTAGGAAGAGAGCAGAGGTAAGTTTGTTATTGTTTCTGTTGATGTTGATAGAGTTAGAGAAGGCTAGAAGGGCTGATGTGGTGCTGTGGTGTTGCCTAAAACCATGCTGAGAGTTGGACAGTAGTTTATTTTGGGTAAAATGGTGCATTAATTGGTTGTGGACACACTTTTACATAATTTTGGCCATTGGTGATAGAATGGCTATTGGTCAGAAGTTTGAGAGGTCTAAAGAATTCCCTCCTTTATGGAGGGGAATGATATGGGGAAACCTTCCAGAGAAAGGGGATAGCAGCTTCAGTCAAGGTGCAGTTTATTATGATTGAGACAAGGTATGCAATGGAATCTGCACCTTTTTGTAAATATTCTGGTGGGAGGAGATCAGCTGCCAAGGTAGTGGGCTTTAGTTTGCTAATTAGAGATCAGATGGTGGATGTAGATACAGGTTGGAAAGCGAAAGTGAGTGGGTTAGTGGTTGTGGAGGAGTTTTGAAAGGAGCTGGTGGAGGGTAGTAGGCTAGCTAGTGATTGGATGGTTTTGGTAAAAAAAATTAATGATGTTAGCAGTTTCCACTGGAGTTTTAAGGTCGCAAGTTGAGGGGGTGGGGAAGGAGGTTTGGCCAGGGTGGACCAGTTTGTTTATGCCTGCCCAAAACTTTTGAGTTTTGTTCTGGTGTTTTTGCGGAAGGTGTTGATAGAAGTTTCTTTTGTCTTACAGTGTGGCTTTCTTGGTATAATTCCTTAGTTGTCGGAATTTAATATGGTCAAGTGGGACTTTGGAGGTGTGCCATTTGTCTCATGCTTTATTTCTTGCTATGATTTTGATTTTGGTTACTTAAGAGAGCCAGGGGGCAGTCTTAGTTTTAGCTCTGAGAGTGCGGATAGGAGCATGGAAATTAGAATGGAGAGTAATTTAGAATTAATGTAGGCTACAGCATCATCTAGTAGAAGTTCTTTAAGTATGGTCCAATAGCATGCTCTGAGTTCATTCTGAAAGTCAGTGGAGTTAAAGTTCTTGTTGTTTCTGATAGATTTATATAGAACTTGGTGGTGGTTATTTACTTTATGCTTAATGATGTGAGTGAGTAGGTGGTCGCCTATATAATCTGGGAGGGTACCCATGTTATACAGGTCTGGGTGATTGTTGATAAGAATCCAGTCCAGGATATACTGCCTTAGTAGTTGGATTTATTTATTTTGGTAGGTGAGGATATAAGTTGGGTATAACCGTGAAGGTTTATATGGGTGGTTGGAGATTCAGAGGAACAATTGTTCCAGTCAATATTAACGTCTCCTAACATCATAGTTTCTTGGGAGTATGTGTTGGAAAGCCATTGGAGGAAGTCTTCTAGGGTATTTGCATTGTTGCCTGGGGGGATATAAATGCAAGCAATGACTATAGATTTACATTTGTTGAGCTGTAGTTTGCTAACTAGGGCTTCTGCATTATTGAACAAGGGGGTTGTTGTGGTGCTAGTGTGACATCTGTTGTGTTTTTAAACAGAACTGCTACTCCTCCACCTTTTCTGGTGTTACAATCTAGTCTAAGTATGTTGTACCCTGGTGGGATAACCTCATCATTTTTAGTTCCTGGTTTAATCCAGGTTTCTGTAAGACATGGCCCATCAGGTGAGTAGGTATCTAGAAGGGCATGAAGATTATGAACCTTGTTGTTAATACTCCTGATGTTTAGGTGACAGGTCAGGAGAGAGTTAGGGGACCTTGAATTTGACCATATGTTGAAGGTGGTAGTAGGCTGGGAGCTTGTGGGAAGGGTGTGTCCAGGGTTAGAGTGGATGTCCCCATCCCTCATCAGAGTAAATTGTTCAGTGATTATTAGTTTCAGTGCTTTACTTATTATTTTATGATAATATCTAGTTGTTGGGGAGATGGACTGTGGTCTAGTTAGTTGGTGGTTGTTAAAAGTGGAGAGGACAGGTTTGTAGTGAACTAGGGGTTGGTCTGATTCACTCAAGGTGGGAGCAGAGATGGTATGAGATATGGGGTGGTGAAAGCCAAGATAAGGCTGGTTTTCATAGATGGTGAGGGGATATAGCCCAGGCAATATAACTGAGAGGAATATAATTGGTCTCATCTTGATAGTAGTGGTACTTGGTAAGGAATGTGGGTGGAGAATTAAGAGGGTTGTTGGCAGGAATGGGTGGTGTATGGGGGGTGTTGTATGGAGGTGTGGGTTATCTGTGATAGGTTGTAGGAGGGGAGAGTGGTTTATTGGGCTTAAATTTAGCAGTAGTGGGGGCGGGTGTAATTTGGGGGCTGGGTGGGGCATGGAACGAGCCTGAGCAAAGCGAGGGAGAGTGGAGTGGAGCTATACCAAGCTACAAGGATTTCCAGGGTCTGTGAGTATGCAGGCTTAAAGAATACAACTTTGCAGTGATTTTACTCAGTTCTTTTTAAAGTGAGTTGCAATTTACCAAATTTTACTCAATTCTTTTGAAAGCGAGCTGTTTTACTCAATATTGTATTAAACAAAGTTTGTAGTTTAGCCAGAGAATTTTACTGACTGTTGGGAGTAAGCAAGCTTTTAACCTGAATTTTGTATAGATATTTGTTATTTCTTTAGCAACTGTGAGATGAAGTAAGCAGGGGGAACATGTTATACAGGCTGTATGCACTGTAGAATGCTTATTGTATTACTTATTAGAGCAGCCTGACTAGGAAGTCTGACTGTTAAGCTATCTTTTACTATGGACCCTAGGCTAGCTGTAGACCCAGTTCAGCCAAGCACTCTATTAGCACAACGGTTATACTTAAGATATAGACCTTGCAGTCCTTTTCCTTAGTGAGGGACAGTGCAGGAATGCTTTTCTTTTAGTTTTCAGGATGATAGTTTCTTTTCAGCACAGACTGAGCCATTCGAGGTAAGGACAGGTGAGGTGGAAACACCTGGCAAGGTACATAGTCAGTGGATGGATTCTATATGAAACATAGCTAACATACCAGCATGCAAACAGTATTATACATTCAGGCAGGGCATTCATTCATGTTAGTAGTACCACAGCTTCTGCATTCCTCTATATTCATTTGAAACTATCAGAGCAGTAGTTTACAGCACAGGCAAGTTAAGTGAATTTTACACAGCTTTTCCTATGTGATTTTATGGTATTAGTAGTTACAGCATTAAGGCAGTACAGATAAATCCACTTGCTAAATGCTAGGAAACACTTCTGTTCATGATTCATGAACCAGAATAATAGTGTATCACAGCAAACTATGTCGCCAAGCTTATAATGTTAAAATTACCACATGCAGTCAATAAATAAATTATTTTAGAATTGATACACTCAAAAAAAATAAAGGTTCTCAAATTAAGCTCTGATACTTAGCTAACTTTTTTATCTAAGATAACATTTGCAAACCATAAATCAAAAACAAAGGTTTATGCATAATTACTGACTCAGTGTATCACTCACCTGAGAAACATAATTGTGTCCTTTTGTGGTGTACTAGTTATATTATGAAAGATTAATGTTGTTAAAATTGCTGAATTTTCAATGTAAAGTGTACAGATATTTTCTGCACAGCATATGTAGCTTGCAAGTGTATTCAAAGGAGTTGCAGTAAGCTGAGTGCAGAAATACTACCTGACTGTTTACTGTTATGTCATTTGCTTGATTAGTGACTCCATGATAAGAACTCTGCCTCTTGGCTTCAGAGCCTGTGATTCAGTCCTGAGGTTTGCATGTACTACTTGCAATATCACTGGTTTTCTCGGAGTCATTCTACATCCTTAAAACATGGTGGTTCATTGGCTACACTAACTTTTCTATATATGTTGTGTTTAAATTTTTTATAGCATTGGTCATGGCAGAAAAAGGACCACGAAACCAGAAGATTTACAGATTAACAAAGGATAAGTAAAGGATCAGTTGCACATGAATTACTTAGGAACCCAGAGTCCAAACTCTCTCCCTCACAGGCCAGCATATCTGGCACTGAGAAGGGTGTCAACACAATCACTACACCTCAAACACCACCCACACCTATACAATACACACCCACATATGTGTAGGTCCTCAACAAAAACATACCCAAACAAAGGAGACCTCCGAGGCAAATGCACATGCTATCGTCACAGCCCTCCACACCACATACCACTCATAGTTCACACACCTCTGTCTCACAACCACTAAGGCTTAACCATAAACCCAACATATTAGTCATAGGTGGCTCCATTGTGAGACACACAGATGTGCCTCTCACCAGGCTGGATAAGGAGACAGTTACAGTTAGTTGTGTCTCAGGGGCCAGAATCTGCCATGTCACACAAGCACTCAAGTTTCTCAACAAAAGGTACTGTTATGACTCTGTCATAGTCCATGTTGGTGTGAATGACTTGAGACATGATTGAACTCACTGAATGTGTTCCAGGCAGGTATGTCCCTAGCCTTAAGCAGCATTCTACCGTCACTCAGAATGATGCCTGAATACAAACAGAAAATGATTGACTTTAACAACTGGCTAAGTTTTGT